>NC_034411.1:52261808-52323664 GCF_002078875.1 Numida meleagris
TAAATAGCAACTGATTACATGTCCTTTTGTCACCTCATGCTGAAACCAGAGGCATCTCTCTTTCCGGAAAGGTTTTGTGTTTTTTTTTTTTAATTGCTTGGTGCTCTTTGTGTCTGGATCTGTAGCATGGTGCTAGCTAGCATGCAGGAACCAAAATACCAAAAATTGAAGAAAAGCTGTGAATAAACAAAATTTTAATAGACCATCACAATCCTACTGAAAAAGAAAAAGTTGAAAACAAGGAAAGGTAAATAGTTTCTGTTTCAGTAATGAAGATTAAAACATTCACAGCACAGAAAAATTCTATTGAAAATAATTATCCCTTTAAATTTGGAGGTAGTTCAAGATTTGATCCATAAATTTCAGCAAACTGCTTGTAGTTGCCAGAGCTGCCAGAATGACCTGGAATTAAGAGGGAAAAGGTAGAGACGCTGTATTTTAATTCATCTATTCGCAGACGATTTGTGTGAGCACGTAAAGTGAGAACATCAGCATAATGATGGGAAAAATTTTCTTTCACTTTTTCCAAATTTGATTGCATATAGTATGATTGCATTTGATCAGGATGTGAACATCATTTCTTAGATGGTTGTGTTCTGCCATTGATCCTGTGAAGTGAATTTAAAACATGATGTGGCTTTTACCTTCTTCAAGTAGGTAGGTAGGCATTTTTACTTCCAGTGTAAGCTGCTATAGCTATCAAATTGTGTGTATAATAAATTCTGCTTTGTTTGGGGAGTGGTAACTGTAAAATATTGCCCATTCAGAGAGTAAATTCTGAGATGGAGACTGATGTCAGTCTGGAGATTCTTACTCCTCCCATAAAGGACTGTAATCTCCGGGCTTTGAGTTTGAAAAGGAGAAAGAGGGCAAAGAGAGCATTAGAAAGTCCACACAAACTGTTCCACATATCTAAAGGGAGGTTGACCATGTGGAAAAGAAGTGGGAGATTTGTGTATTGCCTTAGTGCTTTGAGTTACAAGCCATGAGTTAGAGCTCTGGGAGAGCAAGCTACTAAAGTATACACATTTTTCTACCCAAGTTGTGTGAATCTTCTTTGATTTGAATTATCTTATACCGTCTGGGAACACGGCTGCAATTTAAATGGTGTCTGGCTTTCTTATAGACCTGGTCAAACTGAATCGTTAGGTGAATTCCCTTCCCATGATAAGATACAGTCTGCTGGAATTATACTTGCTGTAAGCAAGTTAAGGAGTAACGCAGGCAAGGCTTTATTTGTCCTTTGTGCTCTTGAGACAATTTTACCCATTTATTTTGCTATTTCAAAGCCTTAGATTAATTAGCAGCAAAATAAATATTTGCCAGTTGTTTTCCTTAAACTTATTATCTCATTAAAATACACATGAGATTTCTGGTACTTTTTTTTATCTTGTAAAGTGCACAGGAATATTCCTCTAGTACCCCCTCAACTAACCTAATACAGACAGTGTAACAGATACATAAGAAGTAATATAAAACAAGGTTCTTGTTGATCAATTAAATGAATTTACCTTTATGGTCAGATGACTACTAGCATGTATGCTACTGCTACATTTTTATTTCACTGCTAAACATGTTGCTGTACAATCACAAAATGACTACTGGAACTGCCAAGGGAGAATCTAGCACTCTTTTCAAAAGCAAATGTAAGAGTCATCATCAGAGTACCTCCACTTTTGTGTTTCCAGGTCCTGTGTAAAACACTCATCACTGAGAGTATAAGCTACAAAGTTCAAATTGGAAAAAGTCTTCCTAGTCATGCCGTGTTTCTCATACTCTCATTCCCCTTCTGCTGCACTTGTTTAACTTAGTCTCCATGGATGGCAAACAACAGCAGTAGAGTAAAACAGTCTTGACCAGATATGTCCAAATGCTAGCAAATGATCTGCAATGGTTGCTGCGTTGCTGCCTTTCTTTGGTGGGTAATTGTTTAAGAAATTTGTTTTCTTTTGCTTCCAAATAACAAAGTATTGCACAAGTTTTTACTAACTCGATGATAAAAACTAATTAAAAGTTCTGGGTTTAGTATCACAACAAAGCCTCTGGAAGCTGTAATTGGGCAGTAACATTCTGTTTGATGACACTTGCATTGTCTGGGGTTGTTAAAGGCATTGTAGGTTAGCTGTTCCCTCAGACTACGTCCTGCTTGCAAGCTCAAGCATTGCTGTAGGGTTGTTAAGTTAGTAAGGATATACAATAGTACTGATTAGACAAAATCATACTGTCCTTAAACTGATCTTGCTTTGAATAATATTTAACCTAATTATAAGTAAAGAGTAAGCTTTTTATATACTCAGAAACAGATCCAACCTTCACTGAAGTCAGTGGGAGTCTTTCACACTTGGATCAGATCCTGATGTATCTTTTGACGAATGCTGCTGAAGACATCGAAGTCTACCACATGAGGGAATATGCTGGCTCCCCTCAGTTAAAAGCTTATTTTGTAAATTACATACTTCTGTTATGATTTTGTTGTCTCTTAATGGAATGCCCCTCTGCTCCTGCTTGGATTTAGCATAAATGACCCCCTTGTCTTTGGGTTGGGGACTACATAAACAGATTTGCAATGTATATTCATTAAAAACAACTTTGTGCAAGTGTAACCATTGTCAATAAAGCCAGTTAGGCCTCTGTGAAAGGGGAAGATGTGGGGCTGCATGCTTAGGGGCTGGAGGATATCTGTTTATTACCAGGAGAAGCAAGCTGAAATTTGGAGCACCCCTAGGTTTTACAGAAGAATGGGCTAATAACAACTCACAGCTTCTTTATTGCTTTGCTTTGTTTTTTTTTTTGACAGGAACTTTTCTCAGTCTAGTTGTAAAAACAGAGAGTGAAATACTGGCTCTGCTGTAAACAGGGTTTTGCCCTTGAGTCCAGCCTTGCCCTGCTTTCACCCATAGATTAAAAGCATATTGGGTCCTGTCTGCTCAGAGATTGAAAAGTGGTTCCTGGCTCTGCATCCAGATTAATTTCCTAGAAAGCTGTATATTGATGTGATAAAGTGTTAGGGTCTGGAGCCAGAGCATATGTTATTTTATATACTCAGATGCCTATATAGACCACTGTTGACATTGCCAGTTAGTAACACATTATCATTTGATGTTTGTTTTTGTTGCTGATAGCAAACATTACAGCAGAAAATATAAGCATATGCCTTTTTTTACTAACTCATTCCAGACCTTCCTCAACATTCAAATTTTGGCACTGTTTCCCTCAGCTTACATCTGCACTCTGCTGTTGACGGAAGCATGGAGGCATGAAGCATACCCATAGCATGTTGATCAGTCTTTGCCCAGTGCATGGGGCAGCATGGGCAGGCCTTGTGCTCATGGAAACCCAGAGAGTTTTGCTGCCTGCTTCTATGGGGATATGATTAGGCCATGGCCATCAATCTACAGGTCCAGCTCACTGAGTTGGGCATTTCCCTGTCAGAGTCCTCTGTCCACAATGTTTGTAAGCCTGCGAGGAATGGGCAGCTCCTGCTGCAGAGACCCAGATACCTCATGAGGGTGGTCAGCCAGCAGCATTGCGGCCACGCACCATGGGACATGGCAGGGCAAAGGGCAGGACAAAAGACACACAGGACCTCTCCCTGGGACCTTGTGCCATCATGTCACTGTTCAGGAACTCCCTGGGGTGCTTCTCTCTCCAGGAGTACATCCACCCTGGAGTGCCCACCTCATTGCTCATCCCTAGCATGTAGCCTGCAGTAGCATTTCATGTAGAGGTCTTCAAGGACACAGGGAGGCCTGGAAGAAAGGACCCCAAGCAAAGTGTGGGTTGTGGTAATCTGTGCTTCACACCTGTTTGATTATGTGGTCCCTAGAAGATCACTGAAGATGTGTTGTTTTGGTATTAGCGAGGTGATCCCACCTTTAGAGCACAGTGCAAGGCAGCAAAGAAGTGGCGTGAGAGATAATTGCACTGCTCTGATTTAAAGACAGGAAAATATTTATATTTAATTAAAAATATATGTTATTAAAAACATATGTTACTGTAACTCTCAAAGATGAATAGACTACCAAGGCACTACCATAATTTCTATGTTTATTCTGCTTGGTGTATTTGTATGTCTGAAAGTAAATCATTGTGTATACCTTTTGGTCTTGGTCTTGTAAGTCTAGTTTTCACTTCAGAATATTTTTAGTTGACATGCATTGTAGATGACTGCAAGGTGGAATCCCCAGAACTAATACTGATTGCTGGTGTCACATTGCTCCGAGGGAAAAATACCTAGGGAGTGAGAAGGACTATGACTGAATCTCTGAAGTTCCTATTTGTATTAGAGTAGCCAATGCCTTAGCATGTGCCAGGATAAAAAAATCAAGCAGCAAGATGACTTGACAAAAGTCCTTAAAAATCCTTCATACTTGTTTTCTAAATAGGTGGAGGAGAGTGTGGACAGCCATATTTGCTGGAGTGGTGAACCAAATTGCCTTGACTGGAACCATTATTCACGTGTACCTTTGAACGCAATAGACAGGTAGGAGAACAAGGAAAGGATGGGTTCAGATGAACTTGGGAGCAGACCTCAGTGAACATTTTTTTGTTCTCAGAGGGCTTCAAGCAGAGATCACTCACACTTAAATAGCAACTGATTACATGTCCTTTTGTCACCTCATGCTGAAACCAGAGGCATCTCTCTTTCCGGAAAGGTTTTGTGTTTTTTTTTTTTAATTCAGAAGTGCTGTCTTTGCTTTCACCATATATTTGGTTTGCCACTTTCCCTTCTTTATGCAGTTCTTGCTTCAAGATTCCAAGGAGCACACTTTTTGAAAGAAATAGGCAGAAAAATGTATTTGTCTAAAATTTTAAAAAAAAATGGTGAATGAGGTTTTGATATCTGAAAGAGGTATTGTTGTGGTTTTTTTAAAATCATTATTTAATTTTTAAATGGTCTTGAATTATAATCTGGTGATTTCTTTTGACCATCTTGGTATTTCAAGTGCACCATTGATGATACTTCTCAAAATTAAGGTTTGTTTTTTCCTCTGGGTCTTGAACACGTGGATTCATGCAAACTACGGTTATGAAAATGATGACAGCGTGGTATCATGATACCCAAGTTCACTTACAGTTGGTGGATTCTCAGTAGCAGTTATCTATGGTATTATATACTACAGAGGCCAGTTTGTGTTGTCAGGCAAAGGTCTGTGTTCTGCTGCTCATGGCAGCTCTATGTTTGAGTTGGTAGTCACAGGTTGGACAGGTTTCACATTAGCTTTGTCTCAGCAACTGTACTGTAAATGACAGAGGTACTTTGTCGCAACACCGAGAATCTCCTCTTCTTTAATCTTCTGTGTACTGTCACCTCCCTGGTGTTTAGAGAGTTATGTTACCCTTCTGAATTTAACATGACTGACTTAAAATAGTGAAAAGTTAGGGAAATATTTCATCCTTCTCATTGGCCCTCTCTTTTTTAAATTTTTTAATATTTATCTGTAACCCCAAGAGCTAGACATATAGCATGAGAATCTCTGATGTCTTCTGTACATGATGATCTCAGGAGAAGGTGTTTAAAGAAAATACATAGTGTCTTTTGGCATAAAACTCCCAATTTTTTCAGAACTGTAAACAGGATTGGACCTGTATTTCATTCTGAATGAACTGAAGGAGGGAGTGGAGGAGGGTTAAATTGAAATGGGCTTAAACCTTTTCTCAAACCTGGAACTGATCCCAAATATTCTGCTGTCCACGGTGGTGCTATATGGGATATTTCTTCTTTTGAATCCACATCAGAGTTGTGTCAGTCTGCATCACTCTGTTTCCCCTCTGCAGTCTCTGAGAGCTGGGATCTTCCCATGTAGCCTAGGATCAGAGATGGATGAGAAGAGTGTTACCAGGGAACATGCTGGCAGAAAACAATTCATTATCCTCACCTGTAGAATTTACAATGAAAGTTCAGCAGGGAAACAAACTGTCCTGATGCACCCCTGAGCTCTGCTCCCAGTTTGGGAAGCATTAATGGTGTGTGAACTTTATAAGCAGGAGTACTGGAATACTGCAGTATGGAAAACTAGCCATGTCCCAACTCACCAGGCAGGATTTAAGTGGAAAGCTGAGAACTTCGGTGCCCATCCTCTGAAATGGGCTTTTAGCATACATTTTTCAGGTTTCATTAGTGTGTAACTTAACGGTACTTCTATGCATTGGGCCCTTGTTGCTGCGGCTCTCTTGTATGCTGAGAATTCCCCTTATAATGTGTCAGCCTAGTAATATTGTGCTTTACTTTTTCATTTGAGACAGCTGAACTTTAGAATAGATGCTCTCAATTAACATAAGTCAGAGAAATGTTATTGTAACTGTGATAATATGTATCACTACCTTGTGTGCTAACAACATTAAAGCTAGCACTTAATACTGGAAGAGTAGTATATATGCTGTGTAAGCTAATGAAAGGCTCACATTAATAAACCGAACCCTATATTGCCTGCTTTATGAGTGTAAACTTGCAGCGTGATCCCACTGCTATGCAGGGCAATAGGAAGGCACGTTTCCCCTGAAGACAGGAGCATGCAATGCTGCCAAACCAGCAGTCCCGAGTGCCCTGGAGGGCATGATTCTTGCAGCAGAGAGAGATTGCACAAGCTGTGATATGCAGGACTAGCCACTCTATTTTAGCTGAGAATCCTTTGAGGATATTGGTCCCAATTCCCTACTGTCTGAAACCTTTTGCTATTTATACCTGGGTAAAGTGAATGCCTGGCGAGCATAAAATGCCACTACACTAGTGCTAAAGGAGCTGTTATCCACTTTGCCCAAATATAAATGACTGTGCAAAAGGTGAAGCAAGTTCAAGGTCTCTCTTTTTGTTTTAGCATTACCCCTAGATCCTGCTGCTCATGGCTGAGTGTGTGAACAGAAGGCTGTGCTTCAGTGGTGGTGGTTTGAGCTCAAGATGTGCAAATGCGGCGAGAAAGAAGAACACTCATTTCTTGTCCCACTATTAGTCAGAGAGAAAAACATGTTTCTTCTTCCCTGAGAAGACTAGTGGGGCAACACATTTATTTGCTAGTTTTCTGACAGTCTGAGGTAGAAGAAAGATACTTGAAAACATCTGGCAGAGGCAGAAATGGACACTATGACTTGCACTCAATAGCGGGTAGTGTATTAACATGCCATGCATCGGAAGGACACAGTCCTTGAAATCCTCTGACACTGCAAGCTATTGCTTTTAAACTAGAACAGAGACAGGTAAGGATATTGTGAAGGAGAAATTCAGCACTGCATATTATAAAACTGAATCCTTAAAAACCTGGGTACTTTTGGCAGTGTTTCATTTATTGTAAATAGAATCCAAATATATTCATGAATATTTTAAATAGAATATAGTGTACTGCCATTTCTGCTATCTAAGCAAATATATTGCTGGAGTAATTTAAAAACAGATCTGTTTTGTAGCCAGCACTGCACCAATTTAATAGTAATACTGACCCACGTTAGAGATTCTGAGCCAGATTCTGACAGCTGTAAACCTGCTGAAGACAATGAAAACATTCATGAGTTTACCTCGCATAGGGTAAGGACATCAGCGTCTGGCTCTTTCTGAGTAGAGCTGCTTGTGAATCATGTTCTGCCATGCACACTGCTGTGGAAAGACAATTTTAAAAAGCAAGAGATGCAAATCGCATTGAACAACAGGACATCACAAAGGATTCTTCCTCTATAATACCTAGATAAACCTCCATTTATATGCCTATCCAGTTTCTGTAAATAACCTTCTTTTTGTTGCAGAAGGGACGTCATAATGTTATTTACACTGAACCACACCTGGTGGGATTGTTTTCACGTAACTTCGAGTACATATATATACCTTTTCACATACACATTTTCCTCTGCCTAAATATATCCTGAGATTGCATATGCAAGGCCCGTAGCTTCAATGCAGACATAGAGTGAACAACTGCAGTTTTAAATTTGCTAGTGACAAATATGCAGAATTAATTTAACATGGGATGTAGTGTAGTAATGCTAAATTAAATATTTCAAAATGTAAACAAGAAACTTTTGTGTTATGTAGATCTTTAAAAGTAATCCTACGAACCTTGCTTCTAGTCGCTGTGTTCTCATCGGAAATCTGAAGAACTTACATTTTTGAAAAGATACATATTATCCACTGCAGTGTGCAAATTGGTGTTAGAGGATTCTTTTGCTCATAAATGCTTTGCTAAGTTCCGAGGCTGCAAAGTTTTAGCCAGCTGGGAATCTCAGATCTATGCTAGCAGTTATCTCCAGATGGCTGCACTCTATTTTGTACCACGCCTTCAGCATCTCAGTGGCTGCGTGTTTGGAATTATGAAGCACACTATTCCACTTGTATTTGCCAGAAAACATACAGAACATTGTATGATAAGCTTTGACACGTGGTATAACTCCAAGAAGAGATGAGAGATAAAGTGTGGGGAGAGAAGAGGAAAAAGGAAAGGAGTAGGACAGGAGAGGAAAGAAGACACAGCAAGAAAAGTTTGTCTATGTAATGAATTTGGTCTAACTGGCAAATACAATCTGACTCATGAATTTAATTGAATTTGATCCAAGAAAGACACAGCTGAGTGATCTGCAGGAAGAAATCTTTTCCTAGAAGTATGCAGCTCCAAACTGTGTAAATTCTTCCACAGATCGTAAAATGTCTGTGTACCACTAAACCTGCGTAATTGGGTACTTTTGAAGAAAAAGTGGTGTGCTGAGATATTCAACTAAAGAATAACAAAAAAAGTCATTGAGTATAGAGTACTAGAAGAAGAAAAACTGTATAGTTTCAAGTTGGCCAGTGAAACATGAATGATAAGGACAGTTAATCATTTCTGGTGCAGCTGTTTCCTGACATTTCTGCAAAATGTTGTGGAAAAATTAATGAAGGTTCGTTCAGTAATGGTTTCAAGCTTGGCTAGTGGAAAATATGACAGTATTTCCATCGTCAATTAAAAGCAAGCAATGCTTTTTTTTTTTTTTTTTCTGTAGGGGAAGTGGTATGCAGTTTGTACTGCACAGGAAACTGTAGACTTGAGAGCAGCTGTGTGATAGCAACAGGTATGCCGAGAGTATGAAGAAGAGCCTGGGCCCAGTGCTCTTACCACATGTGCTTCAGTGCAGTAGAGCTCTCTCTGCTAGATACTGGAAAAGACAACTTGCATAGCATGACACTATCTATCTAGCATGTGGGGTATTCCTTCAGACGGCTGACTGAAAATAAACATCCTTCATGCCACTTCAGTAAAAAAGGATGTATCAGTAACATTTTCATTGTGACTGTATCTTATTACTACTGTGTTCCGAAGGTGCAACTCATTTTGGTGGAGAGATGGTGGTTTTTTAATCAATCTCAGTAATTTCACTTCAGCATGTATGATTTTTGCAGCCATGCAGAATGTCTTAGCATGTGTTGTTGCTGTGCTCCTTCTGTGCAGAGCAGCAGTAAACCTGATGTAACAGGCTGGTCATTTTGCAATTTGGAGCAGTGAGGAACTTGTGGGCCTTGTGTGCAGTATGGACAAGGGGCTGTATATGCGTGTGAACTCAGTGTGTAGTGTTGCATATAGCCAAGAAAGCACGCAGTTTAGAAACACGAGTGTGGCCTCAGGGCACATTCACAACACAGAACAGCATAGCTGAAGGTCACTGTAGCAGCTGAGCAGTGGCCTGTGTCCATTCCCTCACCTCACAGCCTGCAGTGGCAGGCAGGCAGCTGATTCTGTCCCAGTCTCATGATATTCCACCCCTCCACATAGCTCCGTGTTGGGGATGCTGGATCACTCTTCTGTTGGATAGCCTGCATAGGCTGGAAGGTAGTCGGTAATGAGGCAAGATACGCTGTTGTAAGTTGTGAAGACAAGTCTAAGATTTCCAGTAGAATTCACTTTTTTTTTTTTTCTCCCAAAGGGATCTGTGTTTTATCTGGGATTAAAAAATGCATTGGTGTGAAAATACAAGGCTTGTATGGAATTACTGTAATTCACTTTAGAAGTTTAGGTGAATGACTTCGGAACTGGGTACCTCTTTCTGAACTGCCTACTCTAACAGATTTTTTGTTCCTCTGACTTGCTGGGATACTTTCAGCACAGCCATAAATGTGATCTCTAGCCTATTTACACAGTATGGTTCATGCTAAAGAGATTGATAGAAAATACATCATAGTGAATGGTTTATCCTTTTCTAATATTGCTCTGTAAAGGAGATTCTTACTCAGTGCTCCTGATGCAAATTTAGAAGACCCTTAGCAAACTCACTAAAAATGTTTGTCTTTCTCATTGTAATGCTAGCTATGGAGTGTGTAGTCCTGAGTGACTGGTTTAAGCCAGTGTAAAACAATAGCATTGGAGTTGCAACCATGATTTAGGTGTATTTGTACAGTAATGTAAAAGTCAGGTGCAGGTTCCCTGTCTGTGATGCAGTCAGGCTCTAAGGAGCTTTATTTAAGGCTTTCCCAAGCCTGGAATCTCTTGTGTTAGTGAAAATTTTGCTGAAGTCAGTGGCAGCTTTACCAGTATCACAGCATTAAGGACAGCTTATGCATAAGAGCCTGTATTTAATCTTGATTTGGGACATTAAAAGATCAGTCCTTCAAGCATCCTTCCACATGCTTGTCTGTAATTAGATGAGTACTGTGGCTGCAGGTCAACATGCTGTCGTACTTGCAGTGAGACTGCTTGTGCGCTTCCGTGTTTGCATGGGAGGAAGGGAAAGATGAGGGTTCCAGTCCATCAGTTTATCTGATGGGGGCACGGCCGATAAGAGCTGCTTTTAAACTTCTCAGCATGAGGGCTGTGCCTACAGCTATGGAGGAGCTTCCCATAAAAACAACAAGGTTATCAATTGAAAGAGGAATTTCCATAAGAACAAGTTTTCCACTGGAAAATTTCTGTATTGCAGGTATTGCAGATTTTTTTTTTTGCTTTTGTTCTCTCATGGAAATCTCTGAATGAACTACTTCCCTTTAAGTCACCCTAATTCGTGAAGAAGATATTTGATGAGCTGAATTCTGCTAACATGTTTTCAGTTGTCATTAAGTTGCATCTGTCTATTACTCCTTCTCATCTCATGGCAAATGGCAATACAGAAACTTAATGCTTTAAAAGTTCCTATTGGCAGGTCACCTTGACAGGCCTGCATGTCCCACTGTATACTGGAGTCACTCTGGTAAAAAAAATGTCTACACCCTACTAACCAAGCAACATCTTGATGAAACAGGCTAAAAAATTGAGTTTGCAGTCCCTGGGACTTGCACTGCCTGCCTGTGAGCTGATATCTTTGCTTTTGAACATCAGCCTCCCAAAATTTTCTATATTTTTTACCAGTTATTTAAAATGTCCACAGTGGTTGTAAAACTCTTGGATCCATTTGAGATTAATGAGGAATGAAAAGTAAGTACATTCAAGTAACTGTAAAATTGGCTAAGGTCACATGATCAAAGTGCTTGAAGGACACCTACATGATTCTTGCTTTATTGCTCTATCTGTCCCTGCAGAAGGCAGCTGGATAATAGCTAGGACGTTACTGGAGATGACTGGACACCTGGTGCTGAGCATGTGGGAAGGGAGGGGAATGCTGCTGACACGAAGGTGTTCACTGAATCACACAGTGACCTCTTATGGATGAAAGTTAAAATAATGAATGCATGTATCACAAATATTTCTTTTACTTTTTAAAGTAACCCTTTGAATAGTTCATCAAGGTTTGTAATAGATGCTGTATTCCCCTTATGGTACTGTGTCTCCAGTCTTATTAACCTTTTTCTTGCTGTCCCTCAGTGGTTCTTCATCCTGCGTTTATGTAGACATGCTGCCAATCCTACTGAAAGCACCAAACCTTTGCCTATATTGCACAGTGATGATCTTGCAGATTTACTGATCGTGGCAGGTGGCATGCACAGAACACTAGTCCCTTTGCTGTCCTCAAATATAACTTGTCCCACAGAAGGAAAGCATGCTGTATGACAGCTACTGCATGGGAGGAAGCTCTCTGTCTACATGAGACTGGAGACGGGCAGAGGTTTCTCCACCTCATGTACACAGGAAACAGCATGGCAGATGTCTGACTTTCCTTCAGACGGTGTCCCCTGTGCTTCTCAGAAATGCATGGGAGCTGTGGTTAAATATTACAGTCTAACCTTTTGCTTGCTCAGGGACCAAAGGGGAGCTAAGTAACTTTAAACCATTAGCTCAGTTTTAAGTATCTCTTCCGTGGGATGAAGGGCAGTTGACTCTTAATCATATTATATCTTCCAAATGAATGACTCAGAACAAAAGTCTCATGCTACTCCTTCCCCCAGCAGAGCATGGTGCATCTAACAAAATGAGAAGTGCAAGAGACCTCCTTTGCCCCTTATTCTGCTCCTTTCATAGGATTCTTTTTGTTTCTCTTACCCTCTCACTCTATGGTTTTGCCATGGTAGTTTTAACTAGTCCAGCTTTTTATTTAAATATGTCAAAAAATGCCTTTGGCAGATGACAATATAACTCTGGCATTCAAGAGAAAGTCAAATACACTTTCCATACTAACAGCTAAGACTTAACTGTAGTTGAAAATCTGAACACAATTTCAAAGATAAAATGTGACAACACCATTTCTACCTATGAATGTCCACTGGGGGAAAAAAAAACAAAACTTGTCTTACTTTTCACACGCTGTATTAGGTAAAATGTTCTTCAGTGGTAATTGAAACTGGAGTTTTCATTCACCTGTTAGAATTTAAAGACTATGTGAAAGAATGATCACAGAAGTTATTCAGACCATTACATTATTTAAAAAAAAAAAAGCATTTAGCAAAACCCACATTGACAACAATCAGTTGTATTTCATGGTTGCATTGCGAAAGTTACAAATGTCCTCAGTTCTAAATTTAAGATAGACAGAAATCGTTCTGTTTGGCATGTGCTAAAATTATGCAGCATAAAAATACTTAGGGGAAGTGTAAAAATTAAATCCCAATTTTTAATAGGGCAGCTTAAAGAGGAAGGAATGCAGATGTAGCAGTATTAAATAAGCGCCATCTCAGTAAAAAATGTATCAAACACAGGGAAGAGTCATACACTTTATGTCCTTGTTATAAGATTCTTGGAGAAAACACTCCCACTCAGATGGAAATTCATTGTAAACAGCTCTCTTGCTGTTGTAGTTGGTGTACTTTTGAGGATGCAGTAGCTCTTAGAACGAGCGGGGTGCGTTGTGTAATACTGTGACCTTATGTTGCATAGACACTTCCAGTTTTGGAATGTGAAATGTCTGAAACTGGGAGTGGGCGGACAAGAGGTGGAGCCAGCCAGGAGCCTGGGTGGCTGTGTTTCTGAGAAATTCTTCTGCTGGTGAGTGCTGCTTATCTGCCAAGTGTATGGCCAAAGCCCCGAATATTGCTATGTCGAACCACTAAACAAAATTGAGTTGCAAACTGACACGGAGCTATGGGGTGATATTTTGGAAGTTGAGCTTTTAAAACTTAGTCAAAAACAAAGCTGAATTCTTTCAGGCCTGAAACCACAGCCTCTCAAAATGCGTCAAAGACTCTTGATGCTGCAGCGAGGTCAGCTTCTCTCCCCCCACACCTGTGAGTCAGGACAACTCCATTAAAGGAGGCTTTTATTGGAAGCTGTCAATAGAAAGGTAGACAACATGCAGATATTGAGGTCTCATTGGAAAAGCATTTGGATCCTGTACCTGCATAGATGGTCATCAACAGGAAGAAGAATACTATTCTGGAAAACAGAGGGGCACTGAGGAAAGGCTAGTGTTTAAGCAGAGGTAGGTTTGTCTGATTTCATCTTCTCTCTAATTAAAGCTAGGATTCAGAGTCCACACATACTGGCATTTTATCCATTTCTCATGGGGGGCAAAGGTTAAATCTCCTGTGCGTTAGATGTCCTCAGCGCTTGCCCACTGTGCCTTCTGTACCTACCTGTGCTGAAAGTTACAGGAAAATAATCTCAGAGCAGCTCAGCGGACTGTAGAGAGAAAAAAATAAGAACAGGAAGGATTAGACAAAGTGTTGGTGGGAATTTCAGTAGCATGAGCTTGATTTTCAGGTAGCGTAGTACAGACGCTTTTTGAAGTTGAAACTTCCTATTGTTCAATCATGCACTTACTATTTCCTTTGCTATAGATCCAGACCTGCTCATGGGTGAGTCAACCATAATGGGGCTTGAAACTGCCAATGAACAATGCTGTCCCATTTATGTTTTTCCTTGTTGTTATTGCTACTCCTACCTGGACTGCTCTAGCAGAGCGTTAGCATAGGCGAAGAACCTGTAGAAAGCATTGTAACAACTGGGACCTCTGGTTCTAGATGTAATCTCCTTTTAATGCTGGTTGGTGCTCCCTGCTTACTGAATTTACTTCTACCAAAGAAAAAATATCTTGCAACATCTTTGAGATTGAAAGAAAAACACATCTAGAACTAATTTATAGTGCCAGTAATTTTATTGCTTCCATGTGAGATTGCTAGCAGAAGGAAAGAGATCCAGCTGCAATTATTTAATTCATGACCTGTCAGAAAAATAGCTTTTGGTTTCCAGTCCTGATGAGCATCTTGGGTGAAAGGCAGAGCATGGTCCTGGCTGTGCAAAGAGCTGACCTCCCCAAACCCTCAGCACAGTTGCTAGCACTGCATTTGAGCAGTTTTCCTGAAAGTATCCCACGTGGAGTTTTCCACTATCTTGAGGGCTTACAGTATGCTGGTCTGATCCACTTTTCCATTTCACTAATGGAATATTTCTGTTAACTTTCCCACAAGTTGATTCAAGCTCCATTTTTTAAAAAGTTACTCTTCTTTGCACCTTTAAATTTTCCTTTAGGTTTTTGAATTCATGTGTGTTGCATTTTATGAGCAGCCGCAGAAATGCCTTTTATCTAGAAATGCAAATAACCTTGTATCTTAAAAAGTATAAACCAACTAGGTGGTGTCCCTGCCTGCCAAATGTTCGTTAGCAAACATCAGAAAGAGGGTCCTCTCTATGCAGGTACAGCTGAGCCTGTATGTGAGTGCACTCGTGTGGAGTATGAGTTTGAGTGAATATGCTGCTTTTGCAGGCTTACTGAGGCACATATCTGCTTGAAATGACATTTATGTTTTCCATTCAGAATGCATTCAGTCTGAAGATGGTTGGGAAGCAAAAGAAACAGAAATACATGTTCCTTAAGTGTAAAGCAATAGTTTATCTGATATATATGATGAGCGGAGAAGGGAGTGGAAAGACAGACCTGAGCACAGCAGCGTGGAAGAACAGCAGGAGAGGCACGCTGCTGTGCCTGGGGAGCCTGCAACTGGAAAAGGAGGGTCCACTAGATGCCACAGACCTATTAGTGTGACTCAGCAAACTGTTTCCCCATGGGAAGAGACAGGATTGTGCTTCCCATGTGATCTGCCTGATCCTGTCCAAACCTGGTCTGAGCAGCCAGCAGGAGTTGTGGGTGCTTTTGGCCTTTCTGTGGCCTTCCTCTTCTGGCCTTTTTCTGGCCTTCCTCTGCCCTTTGCACCTGCAATCAGGGCAGCAATGTAACTACTGGCATCTTCTGGATGTTGTGTCAGACAAAGCCTTACTACTTCTACTGCTAAGAAAGTTTACATAGAATATTAAAATCCAAAACTCATCTTAAAATTTGGTATGGCATCCTTGAATGAATCGAGGAGAAAAATAAATTGTTATCATGAAGAAAGCTATAAAGAAAAGTAACACACTGACAGCATCTTTGCTTATAAGTTTTGCTGATCAGAAATAAGTGGCTGAATATTGGATCAACCATCTGTAGCAGTCCTACAATCAAATACTCCAACTTATGAGGATATGATCAGCAGCTCCTCTACCTTGGTGTAATGAACCAGCAGCTCTTTATTGGTGCAAGCAGAGCAACTAGACTCTCTGCTGTAAGAGTAGTGTTTACCATGCAATTGCATCCCAGGGTTTGGGGCTGTTTTACTCAAGCACATCTCACTAATCCACAATTAAAATGGCAACTTCATCTCATACTTTGAGGTTGAGAAAAAGCTTTGGAAGATTTCAGTAGCTCTTCCGATGAGCTTGGTGGAAGAACAAAATCAAAGAAGGACCTTTAGTTGCAGCAGTTGGGCCATGACAGAGACAGCTGGCTTCTTCATTACAGCAAACATGTAGGTGGTTCTTCTCGTGTTTTAAGATCTAAGAGAGGAGCTGTGACTTTCCTGACACCTTTTGGTGCAGACCATGCAGGGCCATGTCAGCTGTGCTGCATGCAGCACCTGCCAACAGTTGACCCTTTTCCTCTCAACCACTTTGAAGTAACGGGTTACATTTTCTTGGCAGGATCAGGCCTCAGTGGTGAGGTTGTCCAGGGTTCAGGCAATTTAAAATCTGCAATTTTTTACACTTGTTTGATTGTGGTATTTATGGCTCATTTTTACCTGCACTTTCTGTTTGGTGTACTAGTTACCAGCAGCCTTTCTTGTTGGTTCTTATGCAGCTCCAAGGGAAGCGAAGGGAGGAGAGCTGAATGCAACTTGGAGGATGATCAGGGTGAGATCAGCTCTTGAAACCCAAGTCGCGTTAATGATGAAACCCGAGTTTTGTTAATGATACAGTGTAATTATTACTGCAGGCAGGGCAGATACCTATTATTTCTCATCTTCTCACTCGTGGATCCTATCTCCTCAGCCTTCCTGCCCCAGGCTTGGATCTGACCGAGGGCCCAAACCTGCAGCCCCGACAGAGCAGTGCCCGCAGATGTCAACGGGGCGCACAGGGGCCAGGAGGACGTGTGTCATCAGCTGATCTAGTGGTAGAAAGTTAATGACAGGGGGCACCTAACCAGGGGGGGAGGCACCTGCCCTTTCACCAAGCAGTGGAGATGTATGTCAGTGCTCAGCATCAGCCAGGCTTGTGTCAGTGTGCTCCCACGTCCTAAGGTCTTCACAAGGAAAAAGAAGGCATTACGAGCCAAGCTGCTCACCTGCTGTAATTGCTCATAAAACGTTAATCCTAACTTTTGGTAGGCTGCTTCTATCACCTGCAGCTGGGAGATGCTGAGGCTGATCAGAGAGGTGGCACAGAGCTGGGTGCTCGTTCCGGGTGGGTAAGTGGGAGGAAGAGGAGCTGGTGAAAGTGACAATGCACAGGGGCAGCCGGAGGCGGCTGTGGCAGGAAGAGTACCTGTGGCAGCATGCAGGGAGATGCGAGATAGCGTGGCCCCTCCTCACCTAGCGGCCTCTCTTGCCACCTCCCCATAGCTCCTGTCACCTCCTCCTCTGCTCTTTCGCTGGAGCATGTTGCGACAACCACCTCCATTTGCTGTCATGGCCTACGCCCGCCCTCAGTGCAAGATCAAGTGTGCACTCGTTGCTCTATGGAGACCGCAGCCCTGCAGCCCACAGTACAGGGAGCTGCCGTGCCATGTGCTTACATAGGCCAAAGTGAGGGAGTTATTTACACGTAGGAAAACAACTTTCCAACACCCACAGTTCAAACACTGGCTGATGGAGAAAGTCCACAGCAGGAACTTATCAAAAAGAAAAATATCACCGTATCTTGTTTTACTTCTCCTCGCTACCTAGCCTGTGTCATGACTGTTGCATGTTACACTGAAAGCAGAATGTTTTCCTACCTTTGAATGCCCAGTAGGTGAGCTCTGTAATAGCCCAACAGAGTCTCAGCCTGACTCAGGAAGCAGAGTAGGCAAGAAGGTAATCTCGTGGCCTGGGAGGCCTGGGATAGAGATGGCCTTCAACAGGACATGGCCCCACCATCTCACCAGCTCTGCATGAGCCTTCACTGCCATCTGAAGTTGCAGCTCCATGCCCTGCTCCTCCTTGACCTAGGACTGGATTCCCTGGGTGCAGAGACTGATCCAACTGAGAGCAACATGGTCCTTATTTCCCCCAGATCATTTCTGAGTTAGCTTGTTTCTTGGTTTCAGATTGAATTACGCAGTTCATCTTCTCCTTTGTACATTTTTCTCCTCTTCATCTTTGAATTGGTAAAGTACTAAAAAGGTGATATATTACTCTTATTTAATTTTTTTTTCCTCCAAATCTAGGTGAAGAGGGGATAGGATTAGGTTCCAATCACTCTCCTTTTAACATTATAACTAAAGAGTTCCATCATGGTCTTAAGTATTTGGTCTTGTCTCTTATTAACTTAACATAAATGTACTGTCAGAGTATGGTCTTCAGTGTTTAAACCTCCTAATAATTATTTTTACATTTATATTTTCTATAATAGAATAACATTTACTCTTAATTTCAGATGAAAATTAAATTGTCTGAAGAATAATGGCATCAACTGATTTATCTTGCATCTCAGTGTTTATGTATTCTAGTAAAAAAATCAGTGACTATTAAACTTACTGCTGAGGCATAGGATTAAAAAGCAAAACTATGATGCTGAACAAAGCATAGTTGTATCAGTGAGTATTAATCACAGCATGTCAAGAAGAGAGCATGCTCTCAATTTCCCACCGGACTTAATGTTAAATATATAATCTTATTAAATTCAATTACCATTTTTTAAAATTCCAAAATAAGAACAAAATAAAAATTGTAATGCCAGAATAATTGTTTTCATTGACTCTTGCATGTTGGCAGTGTGTTACAGTTTTTCTTGTTGTAAATGAGAAGGATCTAGTACTAACCTGCACATTTTTGCTTAATCCCGGCCCCATAGTGGTGGATCTGAGGTCTTTGGAGCCACACAGGAAGAGTGCTTAGTAATGAAACAAAACCCTCATGTAAGCTCAAGCCAAAGGAGTCACAACATTAAATAGAAAAACTGTAATTGAAAAACATTTCCTTGCACAGCTCAGATGGAATGCTAGAAAGTTGGCACATACATTGCTTCCAGTGGTAATGCTGCAGTAATATGCTTTAAACAGTTGCAGAAACTCTTAAGAGAGCCTTTGGGGCCTGGCTTGTCTTTCCTTTGGGCTAAGCTCATGTGGCGCTGAAGCATGAACTTGCCCTAGAATGGAGGTTGCTGAGTATCACTACTGCCTCACTGTGGAATGTCCTATAGCCATTAAACCTGTGCAGGTTACAAGGATCCTCATACAGTCAGGTGTGGCACTGTGAGCAAGGGCTGCGAGTGCCCAAGGTGGGCTGAGGCTGCTTCTGGGTGCATAGAGTGCCTTTGAGCTCCCATCTCCACTCCTCTGCACATGCCAGCTGTCACCCTGATGGCAAACAGGTGCCATACAAACACTGCAGAGGTGCAGTCATTAATTCCTGTAAGTGCATGTCTTAGGGAATGAGAAATTCAGCTGTATGTTTGGAAGGGCTTCTTGATATTTTTTATAAGATAAACTGTATCACTTGGCCAGATGGTCACTTATACCCATGTCACTTTATTAAGCACTGTAGGAGTGCCTTAGATGGCAGTAGGTTATATTTACACCCTTTCTAATAGCTCCTTTGTGCTGATAAAGGGATATAAACTGGCCTCAGAGTAGATGAAGCTTGCAGAATAGAGCTGTAAAAGGGCAACTGCTTCTCATTAGCATGAAGGCCTACATCTCTGCCTCTAGTGGGGCATGGCCTTCTCTCAAGGGCAGTGCAATTAGCCAGTGGGTCTGGCATGGCATGTTCCCACCTTCCTTCAGCTCCCACAGCCTCATTTCTGGTCCTTGGAGAAGTTTTCTGTGTGCTGGGGTGAAGGAACTGTGCTGTAAACCTGATTATTGAAATGCTTTGGATTAGAAGCAAAAATAAAAAAATACCCTCCCACCTTTAATTTAAAATACAGCTTTTATTCCCAGATCCTTCTTGCGTTCCAGCTTGCAGTGGGGGCCCACAGATGTGCTGCCATGACCACAGGTGGCTCAGCCATTGTGGAGGGGACGGTGGAACTTGGGACAAAGTGGAGATCAGTAGCTGCTTAGTGTAGGTCTGCTGCTAGGGTGGAGCCTGAGTGAAACACTGCCTGCCCCATCAGTGCTGTTTTGAAGACTTGCAAGTACTTGAAAATGTGTTTGCTCCTTCTGTTTCCTAGTCCTATTTGCTGAATGCAGATGCCTTAATAACAAGCTCTTGCCCCTTTGTTATGGGATGTTGGAATGCAGTAGAAGTTCTACCCAATCTTTTCACATTTAATCTTTTGTTAATCTCAGTGTAAAGGGGACAGTTTCCAAATCTGAATTTCCCCCCTCATCTTCTCAAGTTTCTCAAGTTATGTTTAGAAACAGGAAGCTGTTTTGCATAAAGGTAAGATTGTGTTTTTAACAAGTAAAGTTGGTGTTAGACTGGCTAAATATACCCGCACAGTCATACTCAGTGGGTTGTCCTGGCTATTTTTAGGCTTTATTTTTGCCTTTCTTTATTTATTTTTTTAGTGACACCTCCACTCTACCTTCAGTTTCTAGTGAGGCACTGCTTCCTGAGCCTGTATGAAACTTGCAATTACAGAAGGAGTCAATCTTGTCAGGTGTCATTTATCATGCATTGCAGAGGGCTGATTTCAGCTAAGGAAGAACAAAGCTTAATAAAAAGTGAGAGAGAAACATTCTCTTAATAATTTGCCCTTTGCAACAGCAGACCCTTATCTGATCACCCACGCTCATCTGGCTGCTGACGCTGTACTTGCTTCATTAGTACCAGCTATTTTTATACCTTTTGTGTCTTTTGAGGAACTGTGTGGGCCTGCTGGCTTGTAATGATTCACCATCTCCAAGTGAACAGGGTGTCCTCAAGTCCTGCAAGTGGGGTAGGAAGAAAGAAGTGAGGGGAAGAGTTCAGTTGGATAAGCAAGTTGGTTAATTGCCTGAGATGACATGAATGCCAAAATATTGCAGTTTAGTTTAGTGAAAATAACTTATGTGCTTTTGGTTTGCAGCAGAAGCTTTCAGATTAAGAGCTATCTAAAGGAGCATTTAATGATTAATCCACCTTAGTGTAACTTCTCAAACATAAAGCCCTATGTGCTTGTGCATATACTCTGTCTTCATGTTGATGATACTTCCTTTTGTTCATAGTGCACAAGTACTGTTTGATAGAAGAGCCCAAGAGACTTCAGGGTCAAATCTTTAGCTGATTTCATTTCCATTTCTGACACTGGAAAAGAACTAAATTTGCTGGAATGGATCAAGCATGATGCAGGAGGAGAACCCTGTAGAGGGTTATTGGGAGGTTTCTGAAGATGAGTAGAAGTTGCTTTCTGTTTCTATACACCAGTAGCAGTGAATGTGGCCTCCTAAAATCCCCGCTGTGCTCTCTCTCTCCTGATGGCAGATTTTAAGGTTTTTGCTGTCCTTAGACTTCTTCCGGGTAGGAGAGATTTGGTGTCCAGCTGTGACACTGAGTACTGCATAATGACTTCATATTGCAGGCTTCCTTGGAGTTGTTTCAAAAGTTAGTGTGATGAGGGATACGTGTATGGAACTTGAAGGAGCAGATTAGACTACAAATGCCCCATAGTACTGCTCTCCTGTCTAACCTTGACTGATATCAAGTTGTGAACCTGAACAGTGTCTTTCCAAGGAAAGCTGTGGTTTTTATTGTGTTGAGACCTTTTAACTGAGCTGTCAGCTTGGACTATTTCTCAAGTATCAACCTGTGCCATAACAGAGGCTTTACAAGTAGATTCAGGCGTTTTTAGCTGAGAATTTTCTCAGCACTGTTTGCTCATGAGAGTGGCTGTCATATTAATAAACAGAGTTGATATATGTTTTGTAGAAAGAAACCTAACTGCAAAGAATGAGATATCATATGTTCCTACAAAATACTGCGTAAAGTGTATGTATATTTTATTGAATTTTTTAAGAGGTGTTCTGATGCAATTGGATATTGTGCATGCTGGCTTCCAATGCTTCATACAATAAAAAGAAGGAAGTACTATTAAAAAATGGCCAGAGTAACTTAAAAGAGCATTTTTTATTTTTTTCTCTGTTAAGCACCCTGAGGCTTATAATCAAAGCAGCATCATTAAATGTGCAGCCTACTTAATATAAGCTATATGACTGCTGCAGTGATCATAGTCTTTAGGCAACATTAAGTGCCTAGATTCACTGCTGTAAAATGCCTGTATTGAGTCACTAGTCAAAACCAAACATTAGGGCTGCAGGGTAGTGTCTGTTGTGACACCTGTGGGATGTATAGAGCTTGGGGCTTATCTGATCTTAGCTGGATTTTGAAAGGCTTCACAATTGATTGGAATAAAACTGCCACAAAGGGCCCCATTCTACTTTGGGTTCATATAATTGAAAAAAAATTGTTAGGAGCACACTACCAGTGCTTTGTATGCATCTGTTTTTGTTTTGACATGTGGTTGACCACAGGGCTCAGTAAATAATAACAGGTTTTAAAATAAGTTTGTATAATAAGCTTAGTGTGAGTAAAAAACAAACACCAGATCAGGTACTATAAATGTCTTCATATGTAATTCTTCCAGGGTTGAGTGCATCCCTCAGGGTGGGTGCCTTTGCCCATTCAAAGAGAGTGTTTGAAAGACCCTGATACTTTCATGTTAAGTGCAAGTGGCTTCTTCTGACACAGTATGAAAGAAGGCTTAGCTGTCTGCAATTCTACAGCGGTTGCATAATTAGTATTGCATAACTTTTAACTGAAAAAAACTTGCTTCCCAGAAAATTCAGCGATATTTTCCCTCCATGATGGAAATGTTAGGCCTGGTATTTTTTATTTATATTACTATTTGGCAGAAGAATAACAATTGCTTTGTCCATGAAAGTGATGTAATATTTACACAAATTGAGATTTTTTTTTTTCTTGGGGAAACTTGGGGAAAACCTTTGAGATACCTTAGCAGGCTTTTACCAGCATTGGGCTGCTCTCCTCAGCTGCTGCCCAAGTCTGCAATTCTTGTGTGAAAGTGAAGACACATGTCAAAATTTGCATGTAATTTCAGTTAGGAAAATTTTTATATCTGACAACTTTATCTGAACTCTCCAGTGACACTACTCTTACCCTTCTTACTGTATATGGCGTTTTTAAATCTAGAAATGACTACACAGCATGTGCGTACTGGAGTCTTGCCCTTTGCATACACTTTATCTTCAGAAGCGCTGTTAAATTCATAGTTTGGTTGATTTGTCCTGTATTAATCCCCCTTTCTGATTAACAAATTTGCTTATGCTGAATTAAGAATAAGATCCTCCTGGTAGTTTTCACCAGCTCTTGCAAATGAACATGCTTCATTGCAATCTGTATAGCCTCACATAGCATCACTGATTTGTGTTTGAGCCTTTGCTTCTCATAGCCTGAAGGTGTTCAGCTGTCTGGGGCTTTGTAATGCCCACTTGTTTACATAACAGTTTGAGGGCAACAGCAGAGCCAAAGCTGCATTTCTGTTCTACACTGCAGGCATGAAAAAAAAGTTGTAATCCTACAAACAGTAATTAGAAACTATTTCACACTTTTTCAGTTTGGCATGGTACCCTCATTGTTCAATTGCTGTGGCTTGGAAGAAAGTGAGATAGAGCTGATTTTCTGCTGCTTAAGAGAGCAGCCCAAGAATTATGAGCTCATTTGTATCTCAGTGCCCTTTCAGATAGTTATATTTTTTGCGTAATTAGTAAATATTATTTATTTACTACTTATCTCACCCTTGAGTGAAATTCATTCTTGTGCAGATTAGGACCAATGAGATTATGCATTGTATCAACCTAACTTCAGTCATTAAAATATTGTTCAAAGAGGACTTCAGTGGTGTGCATCTCTTTCTGACTGTTCTCTGCATGGGAGCTACTGCATGTGGTATGCCATTGCATGTTCTGATTCAAAGGCAAACCGGGAAAAAAGCAAAATGACAGTTGTATTTTTTGTTGCCTTCTGAATTTTTAATAATGCTGTAAGTGCAGAGTGTCAGATCTGCCATTTCTCTGCCATCAAATTTGAAGTTCCACATGGGAAACTATGGGTATTTTACTCATCTATTTTCATTTCTCAGCTTGTTCTCCAAGGAAATAAGTAGCAGCATGAGACTAACAGTTTACATACTTCTCGTTTAGTTTCACATCTGAATCATCCCAATTATTTGCTTTTGTGTTGAGATAGATTCAATCTGTTCATGCTGGAGCACAGTCAGCCAGAAAAGGTAGGTTTTCAATGTCATACTGAAACACCTCTGACAAAATCCTATGTGGCCGTCAAGGTTAGGCAACCAGAAGCAGAATATTTACCTATTCTGTTAAAAGCAGTGGCCTCAGAGAGATCATTTAGCTCCTAATTGACTGACAAGATTGTTTGTCCTGTTGGCTGTTTTGGCATCTCTTTGATAGCAGTTATTTGTTCAATTCAAGGAGACGAACTGCAATTAGTTTGGGAACTTGTACCTATAAAGGAAGTGTTTAAGATGAATTTGGCTCCTGTGTAGCTTTTTTTTCTCTCTCTCCGCCCCCCTCCCCCCCTTCCCCTTTTTTTTTATAGTCATCCTGTGGAAATAAGTCTGTGTTCAGTTGGACCTTGGCAACGTGAAAGTTTTTTTTATACATTTTTTCCATCCGGTAGTAATGTGTACATTATGTATGATGCTGAAACAGGAAATAGCGATGTTCTTAAGTGAGCAATCTGTGTCATTACAGTGAAAAGGTCAATGTTAAGGCATTTCTGCTGTAGGGTTCTTCTATAGCTTCTTAAAATATACACTCAACTTGAATTTAAGTTTTTTGGGAGTGCTATTTTTCAATAGAGAGTGGCAATTTAAAATTACATTTGAGATACTTAACATAGCAGTAAGTGAATTCAGCTATGCTCTGAGCATTTAGGACAAAAGCAAGCATCTCTTACAGAAAATCATCCATGTTTTCTTATTCCTATGTAATTGAAAATGTATTGCAATATGTATTGTGAACTTCTCTGTGGACATCTTAGAGGTGTTGGATTTGTTTATTTTCAGTTTGTGATAAATAACCTCAGATATTTAACATGTGGGATGATAAAGGCTAAACCTAAGCAATGTCTGTTTCTATTTGTTTTTATGAGGAATAAGTCTGGCATTATGTCCTTGGATTTGATGCTCTTTGCTTCGTATTGCTACCAGGATAATGTAGAACAGAATTTGACTCTTACTTTGACTTGTTGTTGAAATAATTTGTCTCCTATTAGTCACTCCAAGTCATATCTTATATCTGGTCAAAGCTCCCTGAAGTCAAGTGAGAGACTCTTGCTTCATGCCTGAATTTTCTGTAAGATTGCCCCAGAAGGGATGTAAGCTTCCTATTTTGCCATATCAGTGTGTCTGACCTCCACCTTGGTAGGGTCACGTTCAGAGGAGGAAGGGAGAGTCCTGTTCTTCACAGTGTGTACCAACTGACTTATTACAAGAGTACAACAGATTATTTATTTTAATCAAGGAATCATTGAATGGTTTGGGTTAGAAGGGACCTTAAAGACCATCTAGTTTCAGTCCCCCTGCAATGGACAGGGGTGCCCTCCACTGAATCAGGCTGCCCGAAGCCCCATTCAACCTGACTTTGAATGCCTCCAAGGATGGGTATCCACAGGTTCCCTGTGCAGCCTATGCCAGAACTTTACCTGTACGTCAGTACTTCACCATCTTCTAAGTAAAAAATTCCTTCCTAATGTCTAATCTAAACCTACCCTCTTTTAATTTAAAGCCATTACCCCTTGTCCTATCTCTGCACTCCCTGATAAAGAGTCCCTCTCCATCTTTCTTGTAGGCCTCCTTTAAGTTCTGGAAGGTGGCAGTGAGATCTTTCACTGAGTCTTCTCCAGGCTGAACAACCCCAGCTCTAGAAGAGGTGCTGCAGCCCTCTGATCATCTTCGTGGTCTTCCTCTGGACCCACTCCAACAGGTCCACATCTCCTTGTGCTGGGGACCCCAGGCCTGGATGTAGTACTCCATGTGGGGCCTCACGAGGGCAGAGCAGAGGGGAGCAATGACCTCCCTCACCCTGCTAGCTAGCTTCAGTGTGCTTTCAAGCAGACTATTTATTTCAGTTATTTTCTTCACTGTGCTCAGATAATGGTCTCAGATAATAGTTTGAATTAGCAGTGTGAAGACGAACAAGGTAAAGCCTTCATATGAATGAAATGATCCATGCTAGTACGATTGACTAAAAAGTGCTATTGTACACTATTTCTTAACTGCTAGTATTATAGAATATTTTTCAAAATGAGAGCTAGATTTAGTGCAAAAACATCAGGATACAAGATTTTATACTGCTTCTAGATTTACATGCACAGATCCTGCCTCTTGGAACCAGCAAGTACCAGTGACACAGATCTGTGTTCATGGAAACCTGAAAGTATAAGCCTGAAATCAGCTTGCAGTTCCATACAGCCAGACTGTCCTGCACTTGATGCTTCTGTAACTGCATCTTTACAGTAACCCTCCTCAGCTCCTGAATTCTCAGGCAATTCATGTGAGCACAAGAATTTACCTAACATAGAAATGAGTAACAGATTCTGCACTATTTCTTCTCTTCAAGCAATTTTAATACAGTTTCTTTGATCATTTAATAATAAATTCACAGCTTACTATGTGTACTTGCTGAGCATTATTTTTTTTTATATTTACTAGTACTTTTAAATGATGTTCAACAAATACTGTAAATAGTTCAGCGGCCCAAATTTAAAAATGTGTGTTATTCTAATGTCTCAGGGTATTTCAAGAACTCTGATTTTCTGGCTAGTTTTGGAAAATGGCAATGTGTTCAATAACATGCTGAAATCCAGAGGGCAGGCAGAATATCTGAGGTGGAATTAAATGAACAAGTTGGAGTAGTGTCTTTAAATGTGAAGAGGTAGTAGTGATTTCAATATAGAAAGTAGTAGATGAAAATAAATATACCTAACCTGTTTTAAAGGGGCTGCCATGGATTTGCATGTGTAAATGGAAGTCTCGTCTTGCTGTTGAGCTGCAGCTAAGGCACAGTCATCTTTGCATTCCCCAGTAAGGCAAGATTTTGCCAAGTGCCAGTGGTTGACAGAGGAATTTACAGTCATTCCTAGAGGTTTAAATAGACAGGTAGAAGGCCAGCTACAAAACCGCAGTCAGAAGGAACCTCTGGCTAAGGATCTGAAAATATGAAGAGAATCTCTCTGGGTAGCCTTTTTACAAAACTGGGTAATAGAAGAAGTGTTTCTTTTTCCTTATCTTTTTAGTAAGTCAGGTCGAAGACTGAAGAAAATGAGTTTACGTCTTGATGAGATTGTCAAGTGTGGTGTCAAATAGCATTCAATCTTCTTTTCTCCATTTGTGCAAAATGCCAAAATATACCTAAAACACTGCAGTCCTTTTGTTACCTTGCTACACTGCACAAGCAAACTCAGCCCACAAATGAATTTGTAACTTTATACAGAAGGATAAACCCATGCTTGTCTGTCTTCTTGCTGGTTAAATCCTTGGGTTCAGAGATGCACCCCTGCTGCTGTTAGAAAGCTCTTTTGCAGATTGAGCTCACTGTAACTTCACCTAGGTAGAAGAAAGTATAAATCCATATTCTGATAGGGTTCTCAGGCCTTTTCTTTTTAAACTTTTTTTTTTTTTTTCCACTGCATTGTCAGTACCAGACAGCTCTGTGGGTATATCATTAGTGGAGCAGAAGGAAACATGGGGTAGGATGGCAAGCCAAAGGTGTACTCTTCTTCTTCCCAAAAGGCCAAGTCAATTTCTATCTCAGCTGCAGGTGGGGAGTAGCTCAGAGGTGGCCTGCTTTCCCTGTAAGGCTGACTGGCTGCTGGGCTCATCCCAGACATAAACTAAGCTTGGCTAATAAGGGTCTTGGCAGAGGTCTCTGTGTGAGCATAGGGATTTTATAGGAGCCACTGCAGCAGCTTGTCTCTACTAACTTGTCCTATGGAATATGAATTCCTCAGGGGCCAGTTATAGTGGTTTTAGGACGGCTTTGTGCCTAACCGAAAAGATTTAAAGTGAGGCTGGATCTGACCCTTAGTCCTTACTCTAGAGTCAATATTTATTCTGTATGGTGCACTCAGGATTTAGCCTGGAAGACATAAGCTTCCAATTTGTTCACTTGCAAGAGCTGTAATATGAGCTACAAATTGAGAAGTAGTAAAAGTTGTATTTTGCCAAATTTTATTTTAAAGCTGTTTAGTATAACCATTTTAATGATCTGGGGGGGAAAAAAAAGAAGGAAAGGAAAAGGAAGAATCTTGGAGCTCTGTAGCCAACCTGATCTGTGTCTCTTGTATTTAGCTCACAGAGGCACCTTAGGAACAGGAATGACAGAATAATGCTCCTTTCTAGAAAGTTTTTAAATGTCTTGATTTAGTAGGTGCATCTGACATAAATACAGTTCCCAGTTTCCCACTAATGTCCTTGTGTTCAAAGTTTGCAGAGAAGTAAAATGCCCTGATTTGAGGCAGGCAGATAGTGCAGTCAGTGTGGTGGGAGATCTGGCCGACGGGCCACATTCCAATGGGAACCTGGCTTGGGCGAGTTCCAGGGAGGCCTTTGCAGCTGGTGGCAAACGATGTGCTCGGCATAGCTCATGCATACAGTCAGATCTGCGTAGGTGGGCTCCTCTCAGCCACTCCAGTGAAGCCGAACTGCACTAAAAGCATTCAAGAAAAGGCACATTTTTATCATCCTTAGTTCACTACTTTTAAGTATGAGGTTTTTGAAATATAGAGAGCTTCTGTCTATTGAAGTTTATTTTTGACGAAGAGAAATACTGAAAAGTATATTTACAGTGTTTTCCAAAAGGAGACGCATTAATCAGTTGAAATTTGGAAGTCTCTTGTTGGCTTAAGTTAGTCTGTGGATGCAGGAAGATGAGATAAAGGCTTGACTGGAAAAAAACATACAGAATGCAAACTAGCTTTGCAGTGCGTTGGATTTCTCCTGTAAAACTTAGTGCTAGGAAAAAAAGAGAAATAATATTAAAACCATCTTTGACACAGGATGGATAACAGTTCAAACCAAACCAGAAAAGACTTTGTTGATTCTGGTAAAGGACTTATTTTCCCCAGGAGAATGATGATGACCAAACTTAAGCCATCAATAATCCCTGTAATTAGTGTATACACGTTTCATTGCGTAGGTTGAAAAATTACATAGAATGTTCTGAAAATAGTAAGGATCACTGAATAACTTGAACTGTGCAACACAACTGGAATTGATGGAAGTATACTAGCATAATCTTTTGTTCAAATAAAACTACTGCTGTCTTGTTTCTGTGACTGGCAGATTTATTCTCTGAATAAGTTCTTGGTAGCGGGAATATGGAAGTGAAAAGATGTTTCCATCTTCTAGAAATTTCTTCTTCACCATTTGCAAAATTGCCTAATAAGGAAAAAAGTATTTTTATTTGAAGATAGCTAATAATTTTATGCTCTTTTGCATAGGAACATTCCCTCTTGTCCCTGTTGATTGCTATTAGGTGGCACAGTAGTGATTCTATTTACATCAAGTCACAGAGCTTTACTAATACCCGTTTGTTCTTTGAAAATGTTA
Source organism: Numida meleagris (assembly GCF_002078875.1). Lineage (NCBI taxonomy): Eukaryota > Metazoa > Chordata > Aves > Galliformes > Numididae > Numida > Numida meleagris. Next base: position 52,291,151 of record NC_034411.1, read on the forward strand.
TCACTTATTGTGATTACAGAGAGCTAAAATATCTTTTTACTTTTGATGAGTTTTTAAATTTTATATATTTTACTATTTTATCATCTGTTGGTTTTATTCAGTAGAGAAAGAATAAGTGTTTTAGCTGTTTTTCTCTCAGTTTCTTACCAGAGGTTATTGTACTAACCCATATCCCCTCCCCTGCCACTAATACTTCAGGTATTTCAAAAGATCTCTTCTTAAAATAAATGAAAGTGCTCTGGATTTTGACCTAAATAAAACCTCTGAAGAAAACTAATAAATACTGCTTTTGTTATCCAGATTGAACAAACATCATTTCAACTTTTTTTTTTTTTTTTTACAAAACAAAACAAAACAAAATCTATTTTCAAGATGAATTTGTTGAAAACTGCATTGGGGAATCTTCCTTTTACTTCAAGGGGGAACTGATCTTTCAGCTAAGCCAGATATCAATCAGTTCTCCTTTTTTGAGTGTGTCTCCTCTGTTGGTCTTTTCTGTAATACATCATCCTGCAGTCTGATGATGGTTGGACCGATGGCAAATTATGGCAGGTACAGGTCTTTTAAATGTGTACTTGGTCTGTAGGTTTTTCTTTTGAGGAGGCAGCCATATGTTCTTGAGCAGTATCTCCCTGGTGTTAGTTGAATTGGAATCTTACTTGCATTTCACTACTTTTCTTGTACCTTCATGGTGACAACCTGGCTGGGATTCCATTCTGGTCCCTGAAACATTTAATGAGAAGCCTGGAAGGCCTAAAAGTATTAGCTGGAAAGAGTTATCAAAAGGGGATTTGTCAATAGGATTCAGGGATAATCCAGGCTTAGCAAGGGTGTAGGAATGAAGAGTGACATTGGGCAGCTCTTTTTGTACTGATTCAGGAAGGTGAAACTGCTCCAGTTTAGAAGCTGTCCTTAAAAAGCCCTTAAAAAGGTTCATGCTTATATTCTTCAAAAGGTGCTGGCTCAGACTTCTGAGATGCAGTATAAATTTTTTTTCCAGGAGATGGATGAATTAAGTTTTCAGGCCTCTACTGTAAATAATAGAAAACTTTCTTCAGCAATCATACTTACTATCAATAATTTCTTATGACTGTATTTTTTTTCTACAGGAAATCTGAAGATAGTCATGCCTATTAGATGCCTACAAGATGCAGGTAATTGTTTTATACCAGAAAAAAGGCATATATTTTCACTCTCTTTGTGTTTTCCTGCACTTCTCTAATTAATAATTAGATGAATAATAATTAATAATCCTGCACTTCAAGCCCAATTCAGTTTTTCCACTGTAGGAATTAAAAATATTCCAGTATTTCTAATACTTCTTTTTTTTTTTTAACCTTTTTTCTCACTATTGCAAAGTCTTGACTGTCTTTATAATTCTCATTGTTTCATCCAGAAAATATCCTCTTTGGATAATATGGAAGCAGGAAGCTTATGTTGTTCTTCAAAAATTCAAATGTTGTACTTGTCTGTGAAATTTATACCTCTGAGTTTTCTTCTTTGTAATAGAACTTTGGAATCACATTGCATGTAAGCATAAAGCCTGCAAATATAGCTGGATGGAAATGTTTCAATGTGGAAACTTAAAGCACTGAAGTAACTTAAAAACAGTCACCGCTCATTTCTCCAATATGTGTTTTGCCTCTAGCAAGACATTCTCACTAAAATTTAATATAATGGTCAGAAAATGTAGTTGTGGAAAGGTACCAATTCTGTTGTGTTCAGAATGTTTCGCTGATGTTTTTTTTGACTGATTAAAAGTAGTTTAAACAGTGATCAACAGTTCCTTGTAAAATGAGTTGCATGATCTAAGCTAAGAAGTACCTCTCTTTAGCTGTCTCAAAAATTGGTATATTATCCAAACTGGTCACCTAGAATTTCTGCCTAGGTAAGAGTGACAAACAGGCATATCCAGAGTGGATGGCTATATATATGTATATGTCCCACATGTCTAAAGCACCCATCATGATATGGAAACATTTCCCCTCTGGAAGTACTGATTGCCTTCCTCTGACTTTGGAGGAAAGCCAGGTGACTTTAAGTGTATATCTGAACTGTAGGTGAGTAATACTGGATAATGTAATTCCTACCTATGGGGTTAGGACTCTGTTTTCAGCGGTGATTTGCTGAAAGGGTTTTGAAACTAGATGGCAGACTTTCTGAGAATCATGTCTCTTTTAAGGCCTCAGAAAGCCTTTCAAAATTGTTCAGTTTGAAAAGGGTAGATCTCTGTTTTCAATTCTTATGGGTTTTACTGACCAGTGATTACACGTGCATGAAATCTTTGGAGCCAGTCTTTACTGTGTCTTGTCACAACATGGGGTTTTGTGAAATGTAGTTACATTTACTTAAGTCCCTCCATATTTTTAATGAAAGGCTTGATAAAAATGCAACCAGTTGCACTGATGTTATTTTGCCTGACTATATTAATTAGTATGGGGGTTCTCTTTTTTTTTTACTTTTTCCATACAGATAGCTGTGTCACCATGGAAGAGATGAAGAGAATTTTGCTCTAGTAGATCACAAATATCTGTGTCATTCTGCATCTCAGTGTTTAATAACAATGGAAAATGTCCAAATGCTATAATAAGCCTTTGCAAATGTGTAATAAACTGTTAAGAAAGTTTATGCCGTGAACAGGACTGTATAATAATCACATTAGTATACAGACACAAATCTAATGCCTATAGACTACTGCGTAGAAAGTTCCAAAGAGAAAGAAAAATCTGTGAACTTGCAACAGCTCTGGAAAAATGGGAGCAACAAAACTTTAAAAAGCACAGCTTTGGACACACTCCATGAGTCTGCACAGCTTTCAAGTGAACTAGCACTTAAGACCTTGTGTAACAAAATGGACTCTGGGGACACAGCTATAGGGCAAAAAGCTACCTCAGGGTCTGGAGAAACTGCTAAAGTACCAAGTAGATGGAGGCAAGAACATTCAGCTGTTATTAAGATGAGCACTTTTGGCAATCAAGAAATACAGAGGCAACCACAAATAGATCACGAGCAAATTGGAAACACAGCATCAGCACAACTTTTTAGTTCTGGGAAACTGGTATCATCGAATGAAGCTGCACAGCAAGTCACGGAGAAGCAATATCCACAGCATCGTCCAACTCCTTACTCATGTCAACATTCACTTTCTTTCCCGCAGCATTCATTGCCACAAGGTTTCTTGCACAACATAAAGCCACATCAGAGCTTGGAAGGCCCTCCATGGCAGTTTCCTAGCCACTTGCAATCAGTTGCCTCAGAGGACTTATTTCCTTTTCATATGCATAGCCATAGTGGAGGTTTCTCCAGGAAGAAGATTTCAAGTTTGAACCCTGCATACAGCCAATATTCACAGAAATCTTTGGAACAATCAGAAGATGCTCACAAGAAGGAGCACAAACCCAAAAAACCTGGCAAGTACATTTGTCCTTACTGTAACAGGGCTTGTGCCAAACCTAGTGTACTTAAAAAGCATATTAGGTCTCATACTGGGGAGCGACCATACCCTTGTGTTCCTTGTGGTTTCTCCTTCAAGACAAAGAGCAACCTCTACAAGCACAGAAAGTCACATGCCCATGCAATTAAAGCAGGGCTGGTACCTTTCACAGAGTCAGCAGTCTCTAAATTGGATCTAGATGCCAGTTACATTGATGTGGAAGCTGAAATACATTCAGATGGGGAGCAGAGCACAGACACTGATGAGGAGACCTCACTCCTAATGGAAGGATCTGAAAAAATGAGCCCTGTCCCACAGCTCCCCCTGGACATTGCTAGTAGGAGCAGTTTTCACTCCTCCATGGAAGAGTCCTTGGTGGGGCCAATGAAAGTACCCATTTTGATTATCCCTAAGAGTGGAATTCAGTTACCCAGTGAGAGTTCACCCTATATTGGCCCTGATATGTTGCAAAACCCATCCTTAAGTACTAAGGCTGATGACTCTCACACAGTTAAACAGCGACTTGCACTAAGACTGTCAGAGAAAAAAGGGCAAGATTCTGAGCAGTCATTAAACCTCCTTAGCCCACATAGTAAAGGAAGCACTGACTCGGGTTACTTTTCCCGCTCAGAAAGTGCTGAGCAGCAAATAAGCCCACCAAATACCAATGCAAAGTCTTATGAAGAGATCATCTTTGGGAAGTTTTATAGGATTAATCAAAGAACAGCACTAACAGTAGCCACAGCAAATCAGGAACATAGTTTAATAGGTAGAAAGGGCAAAGTAGAGCCGTTACCTCTCTTAAATAACAGATTGGATATTAAGATGCTTGAGGAACATATTTCTCATCTGACTCCAAATAAAGAAGAGCTCATTGACTCCAGTAATTTGAGCACTGTTAAATCTACACAAGTTTATCCAGGCAGAAATACAGAATCTAGACAATCCCAGAACACCACATCACCCATCAAAAGTGAAACCAGCCTGTACCAAGCCAGTCAGCAGGGTGAGGTTCCCATCCTTCTCGAACCCCCAGTAGATTCTTCTCCTCTTATTAGAAGTAACTCCATGCCAACCTCTTCTGCAAACAGCTTAAGTATTCCCCCATCTCTGAGAGGAAGCCATTCATTTGATGAGAAGATGACTGGCTCTGATGATGTATTTTACCCTGGCACAGTGGGAATATCCCACCAAAGGATGTTGAGAAGACAGGCTGCCTTTGAACTGCCCTCTGTGCAGGAGGGGCACTCAGATTCGGACTACCATGGAAGACCAGGGAAGAATATAATTATTGCTTCCGGTAGACAAATAGCAGGTGACAAAGGACCATCCTCAAAAGAGAAGAAAGTGGGAGACAAGACCTTCTATGACTATGACGCCAGTGGAAAGCACTACAGGAAATGGGAAGACTTTGAAGCTCAGAAGCAAAACTACAGAGACTCACCAACCTTAGGTGGAATAAACAAGGGAGGAGAGTACTTCACTGATCCACTTGGACAATCTCAGGCGATGCCATCCATGCTTGGGACTTTCGAAAACAGAAAGCGCAGGAAAGAGGAGAGTGTTGGAGATGAGGAGGACAGTCCCATGCTTTGCAGCAGTACGACTAGCATCACTGCAGGAATTCAGCCTTTGGACTTTGATCCCAAATCCCAAATTCAGGATGTGCCAAGGAGTGGATTTTCCCTTCAAGGTCTGGACAATTCTGCCCATTGCCATGCAGAACGTTTTGACGTGTGCAGGCCTTACCTGCAGTCTGGAAGTCCAGCAGCTTCTCTGGAAGACTCAACCTTATCTGCAGAGCAAGAAAAGGGTGCAGAATCACTGACTAGAAAGCCCCCTGGAAATGTCATTTCCGTCATTCAGCACACAAATTCATTGAGCAGGCCAAACTCATTTGAAAGGTCTGAATCTACAGAACTTACTGCATGCCAGCAGGATAAGATCTATTCACCATCTGAAACATGTGAGAATGAGATTTGTGAGTCCCCAATGAGCCCAGACCGAGCTCCACAAACAGAAAATACTGACACCAATAAGCCGTCTCCATCCCAGCAGCCTCAGTCATATCATATGCAGCCCAGGTTGGTTCGCCAGCACAACATACAGGTACCTGAAATTCGTGTCACAGAGGAGCCAGATAAGCCTGAGAAAGATAAAGAAGTGCAGAACAAAGAGCAGGAGAGACCAACTGAAGAATTCCAGTGGCCTCAGAGAAGTGAAACCCTTTCTCAACTGCCAGCTGAAAAGCTCCCACCCAAAAAGAAGCGTTTACGACTGGCTGACATGGAGCACTCTTCTGGAGATTCCAGTTTTGAGTCCACAGGTACAAGCCTTTCTCGCAGCCCTAGCCAGGAAAGTAATTTGTCTCACAGTTCAAGTTTTTCAATGTCCTTTGAGAGAGATGAAAATGTGAAGTTCATCACACCTCCCAAACAAGATGAGTTTGGAAAACAGTCTGAGTTTTTAACAGTTCCAGCTGGTGCTTACTCACTTTCCGTCCCTGGGCATCACCATCAGAGGGAAATGAGACGTTGCTCATCTGAACAGATGCCCTGTCCTCACGCTGCTGAAATCCCTGAGATTCGAAGTAAATCCTTTGATTATGGGAACCTATCTCATGCCTCTTCATCTGGGACACCAACTACTGCACTATCTCCATCACGAGAAAGGAAGAAATGCTTCTTGGTTCGCCAGGCTTCCTTTAGTGGTTTTCCAGAGATTTCCCAGACTGATCAGAGCACAGAACAAAGTATAAAGCAGGAGCAGATGGAACATGCACAGGCTGGTCTTCGCTCTTCCCAGCTTGCCTGGCATCACTCGCCTTCCTCTGTACTTCAGCCCATTCAGGTAGATGACTCTGGAAAACAGTCTGTTGGCTCTTGTGCTCAGCTTGCTAATAGCTCATCCCACCTTGCCCAACAGCAGGCTCTTCTTGCAGATGGTCCGGAAATGTTAAGGACTCCATTGATCCAACAAGCACCTTATATTTCTAACAAACATCCATCAGAGCAACAGCAGCTATTTGCACATCAGGAAAATGTCCCATTTCCCTCTATTCATAGCACCTTTTTTCAGTTCCCATATCCAACTGTCTGCATGGTTCATTTACCACCATCTCAGCAGCCAGTCTTGTGGCAGTCATGCACAGAGCCTCTACACTTCCAGCATCATTTTGTACAACAGCTGCAGAAATCTTATGTCAAACAACCTTTCCAAACAGACATTCCTCCAAGTTATCACCTGGAACATGCTCCAGAGCTTATTGGAAAGAAACCAGCTGATTATGTGCATGCTAAAGAGCAAGCATACCAGCATTACTCAGGAACATCTGGGCAGTATTCAAAACTTACTCTTGCTAAGTACCAGTCGGACCATAGCATTAAACCAACAGATACCTCCTCTGAACAGCATCTTCAGACAGATTTTGACTCCCCAGATGATGGATCTGTACAACCTTTGCCAGGAACAGTTGTTCCTGTCAGGATTCAAACCCATGTTCCGTCTTATGGTAGTGTCATGTACACAAGCATTTCCCAGATCCTTGGACAGAGCAACAGTCCTGCAATTGTAATTTGTAAAGTTGATGAGACTGTTTCTCAAAGAACATTGGTAACCAGTGCAACAATGCATGGAATTGGATTTAACATAGCTCAGATGTTAGGTCAACATGGAGGGCTAGAAAAATATCCTTTGTGGAAAGTGCCACAGACACTATCACTTGGACTGGAGCCCTCAATTCCTCTCTGTTTGACTTCCAGTTCTGACATGGCTTCTACCCTGGGAGGAAGCAAACGAATGCTTTCACCTGCCAGCAGCTTGGAGCTCTTCATGGAGACAAAGCAACAGAAACGAGTCAAAGAAGAAAAAATGTATGGGCAGATAGTTGAAGAGCTAAGTGCAGTTGAGTTAACTAACTCAGATATAAAGAAAGATTTTCCAAGAATGCAGAAGCCTCAACTAGTAAGGCAGAGCTGTGCTACTGAGCCAAAAGAAAGTCTGCCATCTGTGTCATCCTCTTCACCACTGTCGTCCTCTTCATCTCAAGATTTCCCACTTGTCAGCGTGCCAACAGCTGATGCTTTCCCACTAAGCAGGGAGAAACTTTCTAGTTTTGATTCCACATCACCAGGACAGAAATCCAGTGGCCCTTCTGAAGGAAGAGAATCTCCAGAAGAACTGGATGTTGATGAAACAGCCTCAGATATGAGCATGAGTCCACAGAGGTCTTCATTGCCACCAGGAGAAATTCAGCCAGAAGACCAACTGAAACATCCAAAACTGCCTCTTGGGATGCTAGTCCAGATGACATCCAGTACTAGTGGGAAAGTCACGGGCTCAACAATTCTCCTGACAGATGTAGCAGATTTTCAGCAGATCCTTCAGTTCCCGAGTCTGCGCACTACTACTACTGTGAGCTGGTGTTTCTTAAACTATACAAAACCCAATTATATTCAGCAACCAACCCTCAAATCTTCTGTTTACGCTTCATGGTGTATAAGTTCATGTAACCCAAATCCATCTGGGCTAAGTACAAAGACCACTTTAGCACTTTTAAGGTCCAAGCAAAAAAACACCACGGAAATCTACACCCTGGCTGCTATGCATAGACCCGGAGCTGGTAAACTGACATCATCAAGTGCATGGAAGCAACTTGCTCAGGTAAATAGGAGATTTTAATAAAATTAAATTCATATGTCTTTATTTGAGAAAATACTAGTAAACTATGGAATGTAGTTTAATTACTAAAAAAAATATTCCCATTGGGAAATCAAACTTTGATATCTTCCCATGACAACTTTTGAGCCTCAGTTTACCCCTTTGCAAACTCTGTTACTTTTGCCACCTCTGTCTACATTTTGAGAATTAATTGTAGAAGGTGAGGCTTTCAAACCCACTCTTCACATGTTTCAGAACCTGAAAAGTTATCTACTTTTATTTTGTCCTATCTTTTTGCAGTGTCCTGATTCAAACAGGACACAAGCATCCATGCAGGTCCATAAGTAAAGATTAACTTAAAATTAAGTAAGGCTCTTCAGATCATTTTAATGTCTTTTACATACTGATTCTTCCTCGTGGACTAAGCATTAGATAATGGTGCCAGGGAAAATTCTGCAATGGCAATAAATTACATTCTAAGGGTTTTCCATCTCTATTTGCCATGATTTTTTTTTTTTTTTTCCTCCCAAGGAAAGATATGGTGCTGTCTTTTCTTTCCGGACTCACATAAAAATGTGTCCATGTTACCCTCTCTCTTATTCTCCATCAGATTGAATGAGACAAATTAATTCATTGTCTAGAGTTGCACCAATGAAAGTTTGGCTTTGACTTGGAATGTTAAAAGTGCTTGAAATAAAGTGTGCATTTATTGTGTGTTCCAGCAGTAACACCATTCCTTGACTTTGTTCTGCAGATGAAACATGAGCCATTCTTCTTGTTTGGCAGCAAGCTTGAAAAGAAAGTAGTGGGGAATATTATAAAAGAAAGAGTAAAAGGAGACATTCATGGAGATAAAGACATTACGTCCAAACAAACTGAGCCGATACGAATTAAAATCTTTGAAGGAGGGTAAGAAAATGCAACTGGAAATTTCAAAGCTCAGCCTGTTGTTTTAAATAGATTTGAAAATGAACATGAATGAACTAGGATATAAAGAGTCTCCTGTATTTCAGCTGTGAGCTGTAGCACCTAAGCTTCTTCTTGTTTTATGTATATGTCTGTGTTAAAACAAACTACAGAGTATCTGTGTACTTACTCTTAGTTCTACTATGCTATAGGACAGTTTTTACATCCTGGTGAGAATGCTCACTCTGAATTGTCATTTTTGTTCTTTAGGTCATAAATAAAGAAATAGATAGTTAAGATTTTGTTATTTTCTACACAGTTTTTTAATAGCTTCCATGAGGACATCTTTCCATTTTTTTTTTTTGACTCTGTGTGCCTCTGCTTACTTGAACGGGTTAGCTTGGAACGTTTACTCCTATTCTTGTAATATTACATTTATTTACTGCAGTTGGATTTGATGATAAGATGTGAGATAGCAATGAAATCTATGGTATCTAAGCCTAATCCGTAGATCTATTATCTAAGGTTGATAAAATGATTAATTTTACTGTGGCTGTCTATTACTCCTTTGATAATAGAAACAACTAACATAGAGAGAGAAAAAGGAGATCTGGAAGATCATTAGCAATATTTTGAAGCTTATGGATCCTGTTACAAAAAACAAATGAAATGGACAGTTGTTTATCTTTCTCTAAGAGTATACTCTAAAATGTAAGATACTGATTTATTTATTTTAAAAATTCTGACATAATGCAATTATTTGCCAGAGGTTAGTAGTGACTAGTCAGGTGGCTGAACAAAATAGTTTTTTTTAGTCTTACCAAATCCAAATAGTCTCATAGCAATGTGTTAGTGGGATAACTAAATAGGTAATGATGGAGATATGATGAATTTGCACATGCTATTCCTTCTCTCATATTTTTGTACTCTAAAATCTCAGTTGTCCTTCACTGCCATCGTATAGCTTGACTCCCCTTGGATAGTGTCCATGAAATGAACATTGTCATTTCTTTCTAGTCTGCATCAATGAAAGGATGTAGCCTACATCTTACTTGAAAGGCTGAAAATGTTATTTTGGAGATTGTAGTTGGTATGCTGGCCCAAACACAGGACCTGGATGTTCTCTGTGGCTGTACATTGTTCTAGTACCCAAGTCATTAGGTTGGCTATGTCAGAGCGACCCAAATTCAGGGATAGGCCTAAGTTTGCAAGAAATTTAAAAAGCTATTACTTAAATTCGCACCGACTTTGAAGATTTGCCTGCTTCCCACTATGTATCGTTTCTGAATTTGGATCACTCAGCTGAAGATAGTTTGCACTGATGTAAACTACATGATGAGAGGTCAGAAGGGTAAAAGTATGTTAAGAAAAGCAACTTGTAGGGGATTCAGATCAGTACAACCTGCAACAGATCGCTCTATGAAACTCCTCTACCATCTAACACCTTCTTTATGAAAACTTTGTGTATTATTCACACCATCTTAAGTTTCCCTGTACACCAGTAAGGTCTGTGAAACTATTTGTGTGAAGGTATATATTTCACATGTCACTTAGGTATATCTCCTAGTAATACTTGGCTATGTTTACTCTCCTTTCTTGGAATAGAACAAAAAGAAAGAAACCTTGATGTGCACATTAATTTCTGGAATTGGGAGGGGACAAATAATCGGTGCAGTATACTTCCCTAATAGGAGCATATGACCTTCAAAGCTACAGTGAATGAGGTGATACAGTGCTAATCAGTCCACACTTTCCTTATAGATGATCATTTTAATGTACATTTTACACAAAGTGTTTGTGGAAGGGGCTTTATTCTTTTCATTATTTTGTTTTTGTTTATTTGTTCTTTTTAAATGGATCTAATATTCTTTACATGTAATAACCCTGTCTTTTATTATTTTCTGTCCTGATTAATCAGTTTGTCCTCCTCTTCAGGTTTTTGTTTATGACTTCTGAGGGCTAGGTTTTTAAGATGAGTGGGTTTTCATGCTTGCTTGCTCTTGGCTGTTTGTAGAGCTGTTCTCTTCTACTCTGTTCTCTTCTACTTTCATCAAGCTCGTATTTGCATCACCTGAGCACACACAAGTAGTGTGCCGAACTATGCAGCAGATATCTGTTGTGTTTGTTTCATGTTCTGTCCCCCTAGACAGATAAACATGCCTGGCAATATCTTGTTTCAGCAGGGTATTTTCTTTCATCTTTCATTTATCCTGGGGAGTGGATTTTCTTAGGGTTCTTGATTATTTTTGTACTGTAAATGCAGGGAAAGCAATTCAGAATTCACAGCTGAGAAAGATCTGCAGTCATCACAGTTTTCAGTTTTTGGGAATGTCTGTCTGATATACAGGGAAGTGTGGTCATGCAGCTGCCCCGTGCCAGGGCAGCAGAGTGCTTCTATGGCAAGTAGACTAAAAGTGAGTTAGATAGGGCTGGGAATCAGTGAGAAGCTGGAGCAACAGAATGAATGGAGTTCAGCAGAAAAGCAGATGTCACAGCACATCACTTACCACACTAAAGCCAGTCAAGAGCAGTTTGTAAGCATTGCAGCAGAAAGCGTTTAGAAGGAGGAACCTACCAACGATATTATCAGTTCTGGCAGGTGGCTTGATTCAAATGAAATGATTTGATTCACAAAATCTGCTTTCCATCAACTGTGACTACAGAATCCTGGTGGGATATGAAAAAAATCAGCAATTTTAAGTTCATTACTTGCTACAGTACTGTTAGTTACTCACGGTGTGAAGCTGAAAGAAAGGAGGGATAGAACAAATGTTCCCACTCATCTGACATCTTGCTTAACGATGTTATCAGTTTACAGCAATAATGCACACCTTGCCTTTGTTTGCTCTTTTATATCTATCAGTAATAGACATAGATCATTGAAAATCCCCAATAAAATGGCGTTTTGGTTAGACATTTCAGGACTCCAAGGCTTATGAATACTTTTAACTCTAGCACCTCATTAAAATCAAACTCAGGGCTCCAGTGACCATAGTCACATGAAAGTTATGTAGTGGGAAAGGGGAAATTACTGAAAGATTTGAGAGAAGCACAAGTTAATAGTAAGATCTAATATTCGTAGGGGCTTGGAAAGGTGTTTACATAGATTCAAACTTCGTATGATTCAGCATTTGGACCAGGCCATATTTACATGTCCAATTCATATGTGCCATTTTTGTTACGGTTGTTCTTGTGGGGCATATTTAGAGAGTCAAGATCAATCGTGGTCAAGAGCTGTGCATCTGAATGACAAAGAGATGCTCTTGTCTAATTGACTTTGTACCCAGTGGGATCTGAGAGGTGACACAAGCTGGTAGAACAAGGTCAGGCAAATGAACAGCAGAGATGTAGGAAGAGAAAAGCAGATGTTGTAACACAGCATTTTTCTTAGCAATATCGATCGGGGATGATTTGGTAGACTCCATCCCAGCAAAATTAGACTGCAGGGAAAGATGAAAAGCAGATAAGATTGCAGTGTTTCAAACAATATTGGGCATTTTTTCTGTCTGTCAGAGAAGGCCTGAAAGTGGCTGATGAAGCAATGGATAGAGAGATGACTAGGAGTTGTTAGCATGTGAAAACAATGGAGAATCTGGGAATTGAGGTGGACAAAAAAAGAATCTCAGAAATGTTGTACATCCCAAACTGCAAGAGAGATCATTAAACTATGTAACTTTTGCATGTGGCACTATGAACAATGACGGAAAAGGGAGAGAGCCAACTTTATTAGAAAGGAGATGAAGAAAATGAATTTAGGCATCCACATCTGAAAGAGGAGTTTATATTTTCCGTAGGTGATACAGCGGGCATGAGAACAAGACAGAGTTTTTTGCATTTGTAAGACAGCTTCAGTATTTATATTGCCAGTGATATTGTTGAACACACAAAAGTGTTCATCTAAGAAAAGCAGACTTGAAAAATGTTTCAATGTAACCCTCCAAATTGCCACTTGCTTCTTGTAGAGTTATCATCACATTAACAGAACCTTTCACACAATCCTTTATTTATTTAAAGTGCTGAGTGTCAGTACCAGTGATAGTTTGTGGGCTGCGCATCCACAATGTGACTGAAAGTACTCTGTGCTGCTTAGGGAGAGGACAGTGGAGGAAAAAGGAATGAATAAATATTATTTCTCGGTTCATGCAATTTATGAATTTTACTTTAGGGGAATGAGGATGAAGTTCTCCCTCTAGGGAATGCCCAATAACTTCAAGCCTCAGAACATCTGGGGCAGATCCCTTCAACTCTTTTAGATTTCAGTATTACCAGTTTATCATAACAGTAAATGAAATGTGCATCTTCACATCGATTTGTGTCTTAATTCTTATCTAACAGATGATGTAATCAGCAAAAATAGCACTGAATGCTTACGCCTGTGCTAGGAAAAATTCCTTTTACAATGTTCTGCCAAGTAAGCAGGTTGGAAGTTTCCCATTTTGTTTCTAGAGCAGCAGGTACCTGCATGAGCTCAACACAATGTTCCTTAGGGTGAGATCCATCTTTGGGAACTTCTGACATGGTTAGTGTAAATACATACATCCTTGCTAGCCATCTGCATTCCCTTTATGCTTAATAGGGGAAAATGAGCATTTGCAGGATGAGATTTATATGATCCCAAGGGATAAATCAGATAAATACATTTAAACGGGTCAAATTAATTATACCACAAAAGAGCTCTGTTTTCAGTGGTGGTAGATGCCCACATGGTTCAAGAGTACAGATAGATGAAATGAACCCAATCTGCAAATTCATATAAGAGATTTTGCTTTGTCTACAGGGATGGTGGCTAATCTGTTTCCTAACAAGGTGTCTGTAGTATACCCATACCACAGCCTTTTGTTCTCATATCGTTAAAAAAAAATAGCTAAGATACACAAACACAATGAGACCAATGCATTCCCTGTGAAAAGGAAATACTTTGTGAGTTTGAGCTTGAAAATTCAGCAGTTCACATGGACTTCTGTGGCAGTTTTGTGATGAGATATAAGATCAGGATTGGATGCATTGAGGTAATGTTTGTGCATGTATGTAATCTAGAGTCTATATGGTTTAAATACTCATTCTCTTTCAACAGGTATAAATCAAATGAGGATTATGTCTATGTCAGAGGTCGTGGCCGAGGAAAGTACATTTGTGAAGAATGTGGAATTCGCTGCAAAAAGCCAAGCATGCTCAAAAAACATATCCGCACTCATACTGACGTCCGGCCTTACGTATGCAAGTTGTGCAATTTTGCCTTCAAAACTAAAGGTACTTGACCTTTCTTTCTGAACTTTTGCCACTTCACAAAGAAATCTTGAGATATTTTGCATCTGGGGTCCAAGCACCCTTTGCTGTCAAGGAAAGAATTTTCTTCAAAACAAAATGGCTAGGTTTATGGATACAGCACTCCATGACATAGATTGTTCTTTTCTCTTGAATTTATCCAGGGATACTGTGAGCCTTAGAGACTCCTTGGATAGCTTCATTAAGAGCTGAGGGCTTTGACCGGTCCAGCTGTTTGGAGATAAAATATAGTAGCATAAGAACTGCCCTCACAAACAATACTTTCTGCCAAAGTTGTTATGTGGTACAAATTTTAATTTGAACAATGCTGAAATGCTACTAGGCGAGTACACTTATTGTGACATAGTGTAGAAGCAGAGCATCAGCTAGTGAGGAAAACATGCCTTCACATTCTTTGCAGGGGGTCAGTTTCAAGTTTATAATTAATGTATATCTCCCACATGGGCCACTCCATCCACTGCAGCATTAATTATTAATAGGGAGCTGATATCCTGTGTTCACATGTATTTATCAGCGCAGAAAAAAGCTTTCCTTTGTCACCCGATGGCCATAGATAATGATATTCTTTGGAATGTGGATTTACCATGTGACTGTCTCCCTAAAAGAAAAAAATCCTCTTCTGTGGTAGCATTTCTTTGTAGCACAGTCCAAACAAGCCTTACATTCTCAGTTTCTTAGCTTCGCTCTGACAGTGAAGGGAAATTGGTTCTGATCCTGCTGTACTGAATTTACTTGAAGGAGAAGAGAAGAAGCTGAAAGAAATTTCTGCTGAGATTCCTGTGCAGCTTCGTGGCTGTGTTGAGGAATGAGGATTATAATAGTTTCCATGACTCCAACACTTCTTCCTCTGCCAAAGATGGGCATAGCTCATGGATGGTAGCAGACCCATCAATCTAGTTTAAGATGAGAACTTTGATGGGGGTGTAGAGACAAAGAGAAGGAGCTGCTCGTGGTAGTCCCTGTGGTCTATCTGGGGAGCTGTTCTCACAACACTATTTTTTTTTATTTGACATTGCAGGAGAAGTGGGTCTTCAGGAGGGACTTGAAAGGGGGATTGTGGTTTTGCAATTCTGTTCAGAGAGGACATCCCGGGCAGAAGAGATAGCATGGAAATAAATGTGAAATTGCTGGCATTTCTGGCAGAGAAGAAGAAACAGGGAGGAGGTGGTATGCTGTTGCACAAGAGAGGGATGAGTAGGAAGAAACTAAGCTTTCAAAGTGCAAGAAGAGTTTAACTGGTGTGTTGCTCCTCATAGGCAGTTGTCAGCTTCAGAAGTATTGTTGCTGAGACCTTCAAAGCATTTAGCCACATGGGAGCATTGGAGGCTGAGTTAGATTCTTCATGCAATACACAGTCACCATAAGAAACTTACTGAGAAGGGAATTACATAAACTAGCTAGGACTGAAAATTAGAGAAAAGGAGCTTGTGAGCTTCCAAGCACACCTCTACTATCTGAGAGTGATTCATTGTTCCTGCTATCTGGAGACACTTGTCAGGGTCCCAAAAGCAGCATTTGTACACTCACAGAGTGCTTTTCCTTGAACTAAGAAGTACTGTGTCTGGGTTGGCACTTCCCCAGTTGTCTGTTGCAGATGTGAGTGAAGTGGCTAATGGATTAGAGTGATACTCTCATTTCTCTGGCTTGTGCTTTTTGTGCTCAGGATTCTTTGCTATGGAATGTCTCTTGGGGCCAGTCTCAACGCAGTTGTCTTATCTGTGAAAAAAACAGACCAAGACAGACACTCCAGAAAGTCAATAGTCTAGTGTTAGATTGCTCCCTCATGGGAATGGGAGATGTGATTTCAAATCCCTGCTGTGTCTGATTCAGATCCATACTCCAAAGCAGGGAGCTGAACTTGGGTTTGCCACATCCCAGGTGAGTGCTCTGAGTTCAACTCCTAGAGAGCAGATTGTCAGAGATTGCAGCTAGACAGTAAACTTGCACTGAGAAATCAGGCATAAGTGTCTTTTTGTGGGATACTGTTGCTTCAGCAAATGCCTTCAGGGCACGAAATGTTTGGAGCTCACATGTGAAGTAAATGGGAGAGTCCTTAGCTTGCAAGTGCCTGGGTTAAACTCTCACTGAACCCTGAACGACGGTGCATTGGTGTTATGTCAGTGTCCAGGCAATATATGCTTATCATAAACACTAAGCCCAGGGATAAATAACAGCCAAAAGTGAGTTTTTGAGTTTGCTCAGAGTTTGTAGGCACACCTAAATATCATGTGGAAAAGTGGAGAGTTGCGTATATAACTCTCAGGCCTGAATTTATTTGTTGTTTTTTTTTTTTTTCTTTTTTTTGGAAGATATAAAAGCCCATTCTCATTAAAACAGGCTCTGGGCAATGGGCCAGATGAGTTCAGCCTAGTCTGTTTCATTGTTGTTGTTGTTTGTTTTTAAACTGAAAACAGGATATCCGCAGGATAACTGAGTTATACACCAAAACCTCACTTTGAAAGTGATCTTTACTGTTGTCAGTTAATTAGATTCATCTCTGATCCATAGGAAATCTGACAAAACATATGAAGTCTAAAGCACACATGAAAAAATGCCTGGAGCTTGGAGTATCAATGACATCTGTAGATGATGCTGAAACTGAAGAAGCAGGTATGTCAGAATGATTTAATTTAGTTGGAATGGCCTCTGGAGTATGCAAATGACTCATTATACTTTAGCACAGCGGCTGGCATGGGAAAATATATTAAGAGTATTTCGGGCATTTTTTAATTAAGAAGCATCTAACAAACAGGAAGTATAAAAAATAAATCTGATCTGTTTGTCTAAGATATGTTTTTTATGATCCATCAGAAGGAGCTAGAAATAGAAATGTGTCATCTGTCTCATACAAAGTACCAAGTAGTTTCAATTTAGTTATGAGAGACAGTAACATTCAGTGAAGTTACAAGGTGGGGTAGGGTGAATTTTCTTTTTATACTTTCATTTTCACAGGATTGAATTTGAGTATAGAGTTTTAAGGTTTATACATATGAAAAAATACATTTTGAGACTGTTGAGAATGGCTTTATTTAGCCATCACAGATGAAGATAGTCCAGCAATGGCACTAGGTGTTGTGGGTGGGGAATGAATGCAACAGAAGAAGCGTGGCAAGTGCTTACCATTTTGATTTACCGTGGCTGTTTCAGAAAACATGGAGGACATGCAGCAGGAAGCAGAGAAGAGTAGCAACCTGGCAGGCCTGTCAGCAGAGCATCAGTTTTCTGATGCAGAGGAGTCAGATGGTGAAGATGGCGATGACAATGATGAAGATGATGAAGATGAGGATGACTTTGATGATACTCAGGGAGACTCAACACCAAAAACCAGATCAAGGAGCACCAGCCCACAGCCCCCTCAGTTCTCCTCCCTGTCGGTGAACTCAGCTGGGGCGTCACAGGGGGCTTCCCCTGAGGGCTCCCTTTCTGTGGGACACTCCTCCCTCATCAGTTACTTGGTCACTTTACCTAGCATTCAGGTTACTCAGCTTGTAACATCAAGCGACTCCTGTGAAGACTCACAGATGACAGAATATCAGAGGTTTTTCCAGAGTAAGAGCACCGATTCAGAGCCCGACAAAGACAGGTTAGACATACCTAGCTGCATGGATGAGGACTGCGTGCTTTCAATGGACCCCAATGCATCTCCAAGGGACTTCTCACCTTCCAGTCAGCAGTCGTCCCCTGGCTATGATTCTTCACCATATAGAGATAACTCGCCAAAGAGGTATTTAATGCCAAAAGGAGATTTGTCACCCAGAAGGCATTTGTCACCCCGGAGAGATATTTCACCCATGAGGCACCTTTCTCCACGGAAGGAGGCTGTGCTGAGGAGAGAGTTATCACCAAGACGGGACGTTTCACCAAGACGTCACCTATCACCGAGGAGACCAATGTCACCAGGGAAAGATGTGTCTGTTAGAAGAGATTTGTCTCCTCGGCGAGAGAGGAGATACATGGCCTCGGTTAGAGCGACATCTCCCAGGAGGGGCTTATACCATAATCCAGCATTGTCTATGGGTCAATATTTGCAGTCTGAATCTATTCCAGTGGGGCATTCAGTAAGTATGAAAGAGTATTTATTCCTGTTGTCAAAAACAGTGTTCTTGCTTAAATTGTGCATTCTATTTTGAAAAACTTTGCTGTTTTGTAGAAAAACAGGGCTTTGAACTTGAGTGGGAAGTCCTGGAGTGAATGCAAGACATTTGCAATAAACAGGGACCGAGTCAGGATGCTGATTCAGTTAGACACAGTATAGTCAGCCAAAGGGTCAGTTCTTCACTTGGTACACATCAGAGTAGCTCCATTAACTTCAATGAAATTAGGCTGGCTTGCATTAACTGCCCCGTCTTTATCTTTAAATGGCCCAGGAAGCTTACATGGTGTGTGCGGCTTGTTACTGCACTGTAAAACCTTTCACCTACCAGACTGTCAGATGGGATCAAGCCCAGATCAGGGCTCAAGGCCTTGATACTGCAGTATGGTGCCCATCCCTGATTTATTGTTTAATGCAGTAAAAACACTAAAGTAAATGGAAATCCTTGGAGAAGCAGAGTGCTCATCTTAAACAGGATCTGTGGCTGGAGTGTAAAGAATGTTATTGCGTGACAGAAGCATACGGCTGTATACCCAGCAGACAGCACCATCACAACTGTCTCTTTCAGCAGGGACACCACCGTCTAGGTGGAAAAGGAAATATACAAAACTTGCACAGTTGCTGTCTGTGCTGTTCTGTTTCAGTAAATAAGCTGTCAGAAGCTGCTGACTTGGCACTTTTGACAGGCCCTTGCATTCACAAAGCTCCACAAATAAATTTGGTCTTTAGAGTTAGGGAGTGGCCTTGCTGTGTGTGCTTTTATTTATTTATGTCATATGCTTCCTTCACCACATTTGCTGCTGCTGCTACCCTCTCACTGTGTTTCTCACTAAGCAGTGTGTGGATCCAGCTTAGGTGATCTGTGACAGGCTGCCACTATGTCAGGCAGGGCTGTCATGCCCTCCTCTCCATCACCAGTCTTCTTTGCTCTTTGTGTAGTCATGGTTCTTCTCTGTAGGGAAGAACAACTGAACCCTGAGCTTATAAAATGAGTATCTCCAGAGGTCTAGTGCAAATTTATATGCTGAGTCAAGCAGAGGAAGGTGGGCTTGGGTGGGTTTGTTATTGCAGCTGAGCAGAGGTGGCTGAAGCCACGAACAGTGCTGAGAGGCACCAGCCAGCCAGATCCAAAAGTCTTCCTGGCTTTTCAGGAGAATTAGGGAAAGTTGCAATACTGAATGACTCTGCACATAAGTGAAAGTAACACAAGTCCCAGCAACCCATTGTAGAGCCTCTCCTGCCCTTGGCCAGAGCCTGCTCCATCTCCCTGTCACCAACTGCTTGCCCCAGCCATATCTTCCTGACCTCTCACCTGGTCTCAGTCCCTCATCTTAGATGTGATGCCATGGTTTGCTAAGTTGTTGTGGAGAGCAGCGGAGGAGGAGAGTTTCCTAAGCTGTCCTTGGGGAAGAGTATGTTAAAACCCTGCTGCAGTTTCACAGACACGATCTCTGCAGAGATGAGAGACAATACAAAGCCAGCCACCAGCCTCACTGACAAAGCAAGAAAGCACACGAAAAAAAGATAAATAACCATCAGTTTAAGAGCCATAATGCTGTGGTATCAAACTGAAGGAATTACATGGGACACTACAGCTGACATTGTACAGAGAGTCCAAGTTCTAATGTCCCCCATGAGACATTTCCACTGGCATCCTGTGGTAGAGATCTTGAATGTGTGGGGATGCTGGCAGGAGGGTATGGAACAGTCATTCTTTGGCAGTGTGACAGTTCTTGCTGTAATATTTGCCTTGTGTGTTATGCACACCTTCCAGCAAGGCGTTTAGCACATCGTAAGGACCCTTTTAGCACCCTTAGCTCCTTCATTTGGAAATTGCTCTCCACCATACCAGATGGGCTCTTTACACTTACCTTATTTTTGAGGTAGGATCAGGCATTTGTCCTACAAGAAAGCATTGGTTAATCAACGGCATGTTGATGTTTTGAGAGAAGCCGATACCTCAGTATAGTCACTGGACACAGGTGTCACAGGAAGCAGAGCCTGGGCAAGTTTAAATGAGAAAATTAGAGGTGAGGATGATTGTCCATCTAACAAACACTGTGAGGAAGGAAAGATGGATTCTGCATCTCTGGGTGTCTTTCTGGGAGATATACTTTAGCCAAACAGAAGTTGATTTGAAGTGAAACGCGTGTTAATGCACTCAGTGTGTGGGAAGACAGATAATACCTGAACTTGCTATAAATGAAAACTGTTAGAAAGGGAAAAGGAATAAAGACTGTTCTTCACTTTCAGAGAAGTGAAATCCAGCAAATCAGAATGTAGTTAGCAACTGCATCAGTGATGCAGATGCCAACTTACAGTGCTGCTTCCTGTTTCAGAGCTGCATTGGATTCCCAATCCTTGCAGAAATTAAGAGTATTTTTTGTACTTCTGGTGCCTGAAGTTACCAGAAAAAAAGACAGTTTTATTTCTTCTCCACTGAAATTAATTTATATATTTACTCTAGACTCTTTGGCCAGTGGTGATCTGGTTCCCCTTCATGTTTCCCCTTGAATGTTTATGCTCTTTGGTGGTCCTGTGCAGAGAGCTAGTAAAGTGCTCTGGTATTGGAAGCACTATGTAGAAAGCAGTTGAAATTATTTCTTTAGGAAGTGGAAAAGAGCATAGGAAAAGTAATAATTTTTGTAGACGATAGACAAAAATACAGACGTTTTTATTTTTTCCTTCAGCAGTTAATAACAAGATGCGCTCTTGCAGAAGGATACTCTCTCCAAAGTAGACTAGGGCTAGTACACCTTTGGCTTTGGCAAATTGAATTGTTGTATCTAAATTGAAAGGCAAATCACCATGCTCTCTAAATACATTAGAGATCTTCTCTTCTGTCAGTGCCAGAGGTTTATTTTCTTCTGAGCGGTGTGGCAGTATTATCAAAAAAGCTCTGATTCTTCTCTCTAGTTATTTTATCCTAGACCTGAGAGAAGGAGGAGAGATGGGATGGTTGTTTTTGTTCTGCCCAAAAAAAACCAATCTGTGGATCAGTAGTGTGCTTTGGAGGTGAATGTCTCTATTGTCATATTTATTGTGCTTTGACACACATTGCAGAGCATTCTTGGAGCTGGATTATTTTCAGTTGACATTAAATTGGAGAATATGCTCAAGGAGCGCACCAGGTGTACTTAAACTGTGAGTGGGCATTCAAGTGAATAAGAGACTACAGGATTAGTCCAGAGTAACCGTCTGCTCCAACCTGACAATACATATATTGTGAACATCAAGTTCATCACCAATGGTTGCACTCTGCTCCTGCTTTTCCTCGCTTCTAGTGCACCCCGTTACTTCCTCATATAGAGCAGAACTTTTGCCTCTTCAAGTCATAAGACTGAATTTACCTTGTTGTGAGCAGAACATACCTGTCCCTAGCAACTGTTTTAGCTTTGAGGAGTTAGTGCATTTTTCCCCCACTGACAGTTTTCACAAGCAGTTTCCGAAAATAAGAATTTACTGCAATGTGCTTTATTGATATGAGTTACCTGCTTGTACTGCTGTTTTGTTTCACCTTTCCTTCGTTTTAATGTCTGAAGCCTGTCTTGATGTATTCAGACGGGCTGAAGGGAATTAGGCATGACCACTTGAAAATCATTAGAACCTAAGGTCCTTTGATCATCCTAGACATATGGATATTAAATCCCTTTCCAAACTCTGAATACTTTATCATCTTGAGTGAAATGCATTCCTGTACAGAAAGCCACCATAAAAATCCTAAAGTCCAGGTGAATTGTAAATAGGTCCACAAGCATATGTTGACTGCAGTAGTTCATTCTTAGCAGGACTGCAGATTGACTTGATCCTGAAACTGAATTCCTCATAGATTTAGAGTCACTGTATTAAGTATCTGTCTTTAGAAGGCACATGGTAATGATGTTCTCCGTTATGTGAATTTCCCCACTGAGTTCATTATTTTCTGTTTTTTAACTTTAAAAAGACACAAGTACATAAAGAAATGGTAATCACAGTGATTTTTTTTCACTCACCATCTTTTTGCAAGCTGTGGTCTGAGGGAATCTGAGGCTGCCAGGAGGATGTCTGTGAAGGGTGTTTGGCTTTGAAATGTGATCTTCCTCTTAACTCCCTACAGCCTGTTTTGGATGATGTACCAGATACAGGGTAAACCCTATCTTGTCCGTTAAGGCATTCCGGGAGATATGTGAAGTTGGATATGGCTTTGCACAAGGGATGTGTTGTGGAAGTCTATCTTTATGACCAGGCTAGAAAGTTTAGTGAAAACCTCCTGAAACTATTGTTTGGAAAATTATATATCACCTAGAGTTGGAGGGAAATATGCTACACTGCAACAAATGAGAACTAATAGGAAATGAAATGGGTACCCTTTGCCTTACAAAGAGAGGAACTTACCACACTGAAATTATACGAATCCATTCTGACTATATAGCAAATATATACTGTGACTATCTGCACTGCAGTCAGCTTTGGGATCTAATACTGTAAACAGAATAAAGTCTTTGGATTTTCAGGATATTTGCTAAAAGGAGAGAGATCCTCTAATATTCAGTCTCTTCCCCATGAATGTGCATCTGTGCATTTGTAAGTGTGAAAATGCTGCGTATCTGTAAAGGATAATAATAGGATGAAAGGTACAGCCACTTCAAAATTCACTTGCCAGAGTTAGAGAAAAATAATCCTATGTGTGCTCAGCCAAGCTTGGAAGGCATCCAGTGGACATGCATACACTGTCACTGTCTATGTAAAAATTAAGCATATGAGACATATACTGGATGATACCGCTGATCTTGGAGCGTGTAACAGTTTCTATCATGTTAACCACCTCTATCTGACAAGGACAGACTGACATCCTACTTCTTTTTGAAACTGTGGCAGGGTACAATGTGAAGCTAGTGTCCTTCTCAATTAGAGATTTAAGTGTGACTAGGTTTGTTCTTCTACAAGTTTCACTCCTTTTCGTTTGGTTGCTTTTGCTCTATTTCCCTTGAACCAAATTCGCATTAGATGCATTAATGATAAATGTCATGGTTTAGGAAACAGCCAAGAGGACAGCATGACTGAGAAATGGGTTGACAGAGGAAAGATGTGAAAAAAAAGGGGGCAAGCAACTGTGCAGTGGTGAGGTTAGCGATAGGAAGGACTGACAGAGGAGGTGAACTATGTCTTGTGGCTTGGCAACTCGTTTATTCTGTAAATTTTTCCCCATTCGGCAGTACAACGTGCTGTCACTGTGCATTCTTATGACAGTTTCTCTTTTATGAGACTCAAGTGTCTCACTTTCTGAATAGGAAAATTCCCAGAATTAGATTATTCTCAGAATAATAACATCATTTAAGTTTGAGTCTGATGATTATGGGTCACCCTTCCTGTCTCAGCATTGATTTTTATTAAACAGGACAAAGCATCTGAGCACAGTGAGATTCAGCCGCTGGGTAGCACAGAAACTGAATCTTTAATTGCCCCCTAGACCCATTTCCCAGGATGGGATCAAGAGGTTGCTTAATGCCTTGAGAACTAGGGTTTCCCAGCAGTGAAGTGCTGCCACTGCAGTGTGTTGGCATGTAACAGCTCAGTCCCCAGCTGCTGCACCAGGACTGAGGGTGGTGGCACAGCTCTGGGGCAACCAGTGGGTGTTTGATCAATTTGCAGAGCGGAGATAACTATTTTTGTTCATCTAATTTCCTATGGGTGTCCCTGGGTTGTGTGGCCACATCCCACGTACAATTATGAAAATGTCATCCTGCACTTGTGTCATCGTTTCTCTGTTCGACAATAAATGCTACTTAATCATCAAATGGAAAATAAATTTTAAAAGTTAAGAATGAAAAAAGGAGAAACCCAAAAGCTCAAGATGTATTTAATACTGAGTGAAGATGAAGCTATTCATTTTCTCAAGAGAGGAACTAATGGGAAGACACTGAAAAATTCAGTACAGTGAGATTGTTTTTTACTAGCTGTTAAAAATCCCTCCTTCTTCTCAGTCCCATTAAGAGTGAGTGAGTGTCTCCACTACAGAATCGTCACTTTCACTCACGGTTGATGCCTGTGCTTTCGTTATTATTTATTGTTTGCACTGCAGATAGGCCATGGTAGTGCTCCATTGTGTTAATGACTATAAGAACTTGAGTCTTCTTGGCAAAGAGGTATTTGAACTTCCCTGGAAATACTCATTCCCATTAGTCAGTGAGGTGGGTGGGAAGTAGGGGGAGGAAGTACTTTCTCTGGGGTTTCAGAGTAGGACCTTTCAGCAGACAGAATGCTTATACATGCAGTCAGGATTTTCCCATACTGGTGGCAGACAGGGAGCCTTCCAATGTGCATTTCTCTGCAGCAAAGCCCCGATACTCAGTGCAGGCTGCCAACACCAGTGCAGTTTGCACAATTTGCCAAAACAGAGGGTAAGATGGATGTCCTGGCCAAATGCCTCCTGGGGAATGAAACTCTATCTACCCCAAATTCTCTCTGCAGTTTCAGTTGAATATAATACTCTTCACTTCCTGACCTAAATTGCCGCATTGTATTGCTGAATGCTTAACTAGCTGCTGCATTTCACCTCAGAGGCAAGAGCCCTGTAGGGCTGAGCTAAGCAAAACCTTCTATGTTGTTTGGATAAGTAATTAGTGGAGTTTTCCAAATGCTTTGGGATCCATCTGGATGAAAGGTGCTGAGTGAACAGGAGGCCGCATTGCAGAGGAAAGCAGATAGGTGTTTTGCTTGACAAGAATTTTACTAGTGGTGGCGCTGATGTTTCTCTTTTTGTTTTCTTGTTACAGCGGAAGGGGTTGTCTCAGGGGCCTTACTTTGGCTTGTATGGAGAAAAAGGAGCTATGGAGCATCACAGGCCTAGCCTGTTCCCTGAAGGTCCGAGTGACTATGTCTTCAGCCACCTTCCACTACACTCCCAGCAGCAGATCCGAGCACCCATCCCCATGATGCCAATTGGGGGCATCCAGATGGTCCACTCTGTACCTGCTGCCCTTTCAGGTTTACATCCTCCGTCCACTCTGGCCCTGCAGAGGGAGGGCTCTGAGGAGAAGCAAAGAGGACCGACAGAAACCCTCACTCAAGAGTCACGTGGTGTTCCCAAGCACCATGAGAAGCGTACCTCTCCGCACAGCTTGCACCCCACCGCTCCCTCCAGCACGTCCTCCTCCCCGTTGCTGTTGCTGACACAGAGCACTTCTGAGGACAGTGTAATAGCGACAGAGAGGGAGCAGGAGGAGAACATACAGACTTGTACGAAAGCCATAGCCTCTCTGCGAATCGCCACAGAAGATGCTGCTCTGCATGGGACGGAGCAGCCGCAGAGGCCTTCTGAGCCTCACCAGAAACCCTCAGAAAGTGCACATTTTAGCATTAAACACTTTAGTGGATCTGAGCCGGGCCAGGCCTGTGCCTCAACCACCCATCCTGACTTGCACGGTGGTGAACAGGACAGTTTTGGTACATCACAGACTGCACTAGCCCATCCCACCTTTTACAACAAGAGCTTTGTGGACATCCGACAGCTGGGCTTTCACAGCAGGAGCGAGCCCCCATCAAGCACACATGAGAGAAAAGATCTGCCATCTGAGAAGAGCAAGCCACATTGATCTGAGATGCATGGAGACTTTCACCCATACATTTACCCCACTTTTTTTTTCTAGCGATAGAAGAAGTATTCAACTTTACAGCATGCCTGTTCTAAGTTACAGTAGTTTGCTATTATATATACTTTTGTTATATCAAGAGAATTAGATAAAATAACAAGTCATCATGAGCCTGACCAAAATTAAATTTGAAATTCTTATTGGGTCTGGTACTTTTAAATTGTACAGATGTTTGTGCCTTTTCTTTACTTTGCTTATATTCTTATAAGCATTTTTTTAGCAGTAATTTGTACATATTTTAGAATTTGTGTATCTGCTTTGTAATAAATGTAATTTCTTTCCTTTTTTGGACACTTGGATCTAAATGATGTAAAGCAAAACAGCATCAATATATGTGAGGTTGCACTAAAACATATTTTTATATTGATTAAAATTGAACAGCTTTTATGTACAGCTCTGATTCTGTAATACTAATATTTATTTACTTTGTTTCATAAATTGTAAATTTTTTTCTTAATGTTGTGGATTGCTTTTCTATGTGAAGCATGGGATTTACTGTTGCGTAATTAGAACAAAATGTATATTGTAAAACAAGATATTTAAACTAGAGTATCTTATCTTATTCTGCACTTATGCATTAGTTAAAAAAAAAAGAAGATAAAGGATGTATCAGTCAGTTCTTAACTCTTGTAATTTTTTTTTGTCTCTTGTTTGCTGGATTGACTATAACTTAAGTGCTGATTGTGATTTTAAACTGATAGTACCGTAAAGCATTAAAGTAAAACAATGTGCTATTGTGAGTTTTTTCAAAGCTTTATAAAACAGTTATAAATATATTAAAAGTATTTGGTCTTATGTGAACATGTTGATCTAGATACTCCTTTTAAAAGCTATGGGAAAACATTCCACCCTATGTAGATATGTACAAGTGCATCACCAGTGCCGGCTGCGCAGCCCACCTGCAGGCGGGGCACCGCTGGCTCCCAGGTAGGCGAGTGGTCACGCCTTGGCATGGCCTGCTCCTCTCACCCCAGAAACAGGGTTGTGGGGCCCCTATGGCCACAGCAGGCTGGGCTGGGAACTGGGCCGCACCGAGCCACAGCAGTCCCCGTGTTGTGAGGGCCTGCCGTGCCTCTGCCCAACCTGAGCGTGTGTGAGCTCGGAGGGGAGCAGAAGACATTTCCTCACACCTGAACACCAGCAGCTGCTCACTCCTCATGGGGTGAGTCTCCCCATCCCGCAGATGGAGGAGCAGGCGGGTCCTTCCAGCTAGGCAGAGGGCACTGGCATCTTCAAGAAGCAGATTAATAGGCAAGAAAGTCACAGACTTCCAGAGCAGGGTCTCCATCTGGGTGAGGTTTGCTCCAGAGGGAAGTCAGTAGGAGCCTGGGCTTGTGGTGGGTTCCCACTACCACCAGCAGCATGTGCCTGTGTGCACACACTCACTCACACACACTCTCTCACATACACACAAAAGAAACCAACAATCCGGATTATATTTTGTGCTAGTTAGTGAATTATAATTCTGTGAAACCAAGTTTGTATATTGACTTACAATACATTTAAGGAGTGTTCTTTAAAAAGAAATAAATATACAATTACATGCACAAGGTGTCTAGTCTTCATGTGTTCTTTCCATTTTCCAAGTCTATTGGCGTTCCAGCACATTGCCGGAAAGTTTTGTTCAGAAGAGCTACTTTCCTTTACGAGGAGCGCCCTTAACCATGTGAGTAGCAGCTAAAAGTGTGGATCATGTTTTGGCCACGTCAGACATTATCAATTTATTTCTCCAATAATACCATGTGGGGGCAGAACCACAGCTGGTACATTGTTGTGATTCTAGCACTATGGCATATGACTAGCGGAACACCATAATGGGCTGTGACCAGCTGTAAACATTAAAGGTTACTTTCCCATCTCCATCAGTGTGTTCCTACCTTTATTCAGTTCATTATGGTAACGTTGCCAAGATAAGTGCATGCCAGAAAGCTGGCTCATCTCAGGCTGAAGAGAGAAGCAGCTTATGTTGGAGGCAGTGGCTTGTTGGATCATGCTTCCTTTAAAAAAATAAAAATAAAAAAGCCAATTACACGTTTTAAATAAACACATCCTATCTGATAAAAACTTCTCCTTGGCTGCATGGCTGTATTAAGAACAAAATTCTTTGCACAGTGATCAGCTAATCAGGTAATCACAGATATTTTATTAAAAGGGAATCAAGCAAACCCCCTGATGGCAAACGTTCCATTAACAATGCCTTTATAAGCAACCCCCTTACTGTGGGAGTTACTGCTGGCTTGTTTGATTATTTTAATTAATTTGCAGCTGCAATTTACCATCCAACTTTTCAGCCTCGGGGCATTTTTAAAATATAATCATTGAACAAATATCACTGAAATTACATGTGATATTTTTGGATTACAGTGGAGCAACCCTGAAGAGGTTTCAGGAATTTATAATCATGTATTTTCTTAATGAAGTAATGTTTATACAGGGCTTTGAAAAAAACATTCTCATGCAACTCCTAGGCATTGATTGTGACCACTTTCCATGCTCTAGAAGGGTTGTAGAGGAGAGAGACAAACATATCCAAAAATGTTTTCACAGGCATAAGCAGTTTTCAGAGCTAACACAGTGGGTACTGCACCCAGGACTGACTGCAGGGAATTCTGTGAGCACTACGCCTGCACTGAGCTGCCTGTGGGGATGACAGCATGGGGCTGCATTTGTGTGCTGTAGTGCGGAGTGATTACACCTTGCAGGCTTGGGCTTAGTGCTGTGGTAATTCCCCTCTGGGGCTGCATGCGCTGGTGGCTCTTCTGAGGGTCCTGGGGAAGGGGGTCCTCAAAAGTACTGGCTGTGGTGGGTGTACATAAGGTCTGACGGGAATTTCATGAGTGCTGTGAGAGGCTGGCTCTCAGTTTCCTGAGGCTGAGTTCCCAAGCATGGCTGGTACCACTCTTGGTTGTTTCATGCACCAGCCTCTTCTCATCCTCAGCAGACATTAGTTTTCCATGGCTAGCCTGTGTGTGACAGAGGGACGGGACCAAGAAGAGTAGTTCTGAGATCTCTGATGTAAAAGTTCTGTGCTTTTCTAAGGGATGAATATAAGGGATTTAACAGCGCACTCTAGAAAACTGCAGAACCTAATGAGGATTTTTATATGCACTATGCTATGAAATTTCTAGCTTGGGAATATAATTACCTATTACGTTGTTCAAGGAGGTTGTAATTTTCTATGAAGATCCTTATGTCTCTTCTGTAAAGCACAAGGGAGATACTGATGTTCTGGCAAGGGCTCCTTATTCCTTTTTCACAGGATACTGTCACCAGAGTAACTTTGGGATTCATTTGTGTCAGAAAAAAGAGAGGATATTGGTCTCACGTAGATCCTACACAACCCTCTTATGAAACTTCACATTCTGACTATGGGTAACAACTCTAACACGTGTTAGATAAATGCCTTTGTGTGGAGTTCCCCATTGTAGGACAAATTGGGTAATAACTGTTCAATAATGTTCACAATTAACTTAATCAGGCCTAAAGTGGATTCAAGCTACTTAGGTACAAAAACTTCCGTACAAGAATGCTGGAGACAGCTCCCATTTTACTCATGACACCCAAACTTACGAGGTGCCTCCTTACTTGAGGCTGTTTCCTTGAGTTCTGCATTTGGACATGAGCTGAACTTCTCTCCTCAGAACTACATCCATCCAAGACTGAGCTGGGCACCAGAAACTGCACCTTTCTTTCCCTAGATCCTCCAAGGGACCTGCCTGACTCAAGTGGGTCTTTGAAAATACCTCGTGTCGAAATGCATCTCCCTGATAAATTATACTTACAGCAAGCAGTCACCACCTCTTCACATTAGCCTAATTGGCCCCCCTCCCTGGCTATCCAAAAATAAAAAATCTGCTTTTAAACCCCTCCCTTGCTAATTGTACCACTTCATTCTCCTGGGAGAGTGCAGTAAGTATCCCATCAGGAATAGAACAGCCTTTACTTTCCTGCTGAAGTTCTGTTACTGTGAAGCAAGAAATTCAAGAGTCGTTGTCTCAGCAAGATTGCAGCGCATGATCCTTAAGAGGAAACCTGTTTGGAGAAGTGTAAATAAAGACACAGCCTGCATGGGAAGGAGGGAGTCTTCTGGAAGGCCAATGAGTAGAGTGATGTGGCAGAGGCTTTGAAAGACAGGGTCTGAGCCCATACAGTTCCCTGCTTGCAGCCTTCTAAACAGCTTGAAAAATGCTATTTCCAACATGCCTCTTGCTTAGCGCCCATCTCCTTTCTGAGGTGCCTGACCCTCCAATGGAGGGAGGCCAGATGACAAGCTCACATCTCTGGGCTTCAGAGTGAGGACCAAGTCTCCAAAAGTCAGGTGCTGCAACGCTTGACTCCCTTACTGCTTTTTGTCCTAAACAGCTCAGGGAGAGAAAGTCTTATTGATTTAGTAGCTTGCACAGTGGAACAAGTCAATGGGATTTATCCTTTAAAGTCATTTATCCACCTCTGAAAATCCCAATCAATATTCTCTGAAGAATGTCCTTGAAGTAAATACAGGATATTCAATGCAAAACTCACACAGCACATCATATATTGTAGTTTAGCTACTACTTTGGTGTCTTTTTTTTTTCTTTTTTGAGTTAAACTGCCCGCATGAAAAAAATCAGCCATCTATACACTAATTGAGTATATTACCGCAATGATGTTCCTCTGCCCTTTTCTCATATACAGATCACATATGCTAAATGTGAGCTCTGAACACAGGCCTACTGCGCAATTTTTTGATGAAAGTGCTGGATAGTTTGACTTGTCCTGTGATTATTCTTTGGGGCTTTGCATACACGACATCTGTCACTTGTGTTTGCATGGTCTTTAATACACCTGGTTTTAACTGGATTAGGTACCCCAGGTGACACCAGGAATGTGGGAAACAGCTTTCCTTGTGGAACACTTGGCTTTTGCCCCTTTGTGATGCCTGCATGAAATATGTGAAGTTGACCTGTTGTGTGGTTTTTTTTTTTTTCCAAATGATTGTGTTTGGGGAGAAAAACTTATTTTAAGAGTTTCTTTCATTTGTGAGTATAGAAGCTCTGATCCTGGGATGGAGGCTAAGGAGGCTGGGCTGGATTGAACTACTTGCTGGGAACAGCCCCCTGCAGTGACCATGAGCCACTGCATCTCTACAAAGGATGCACTCAGGCACTGCTGGCACATCACTGCACATCATGCCTGGGTGTCATTTTCCCTGCAGTTTAATGAAACAGGAATGGCCTCCTGCTGTGTTGTGCATTGCTGTAGGTGGTATAATTCTCTCCAGTCACATCAAAGTGAGAGGAAAGCTCTTCATCTGAGGTGCCTAAGGCCACCTCTGGAGTAGCCAAGGGATTCAGCGCACCTAAAACCTTCGAGGTCCATTCAAACACATGAATAACCTGCACAAGCTCGTCTGCTTGCAGAGTGAGATGCTGGCTGGTGAGAGCAAAAAACAACGTTTTCTGAAAAGCAGTAAAAATTTCTGCTCTAGTGGGTTTCCTTGTTTTTCTGCATTGTATGAATATTCATTCTGAAGCTGACAGGAGGAGTGGAGCTTGATCAGCAGCAGGCTTGATCAAAAACAAAAACAATATTACCACATAAACTGCCTTTTCGCATTCTTTCCTGATGAGTGACATCTCCTCACTGACAGGAAGACTGCTAAGCAAAGCAGGCACTATGAATATGTAAGGCAGCATGCACAGCCCCACGGACACCCAGCAAGGTGGGGGCAGATTCAGCTCCATGGTGAAAAGTAGGATTTCCTTTCCCTCTCCTCCAACAGAATATATAAGAAGAGGCTTACACCATGCCATAGAAACTAATGGAGTTTCCACGTTCATTTTAACAGCAGGAGATTCAGTCTCTGAAGGCTTGTTTCCATGAGGTGATGACAAATCTTGCTGCTAACATTTAAGAGATGTCAGAGCACTTGGCGAGTTGCCGGCTCAACTTCTATCCTTCCCATCTGCTCCTGGAGCAGCAAAGGCCTTCACCCAGCTCACCCCTGCTCTGCTGGGGCTGGGGCCTGGGCAGGAGCTGGGCCCTCCGTACCCTGAGTGCTGGTGTCCTGAATCTCATGAGCATATTGGCATCAGCCCTTGGAGCAGGGGTATGCTCTGGTCTGCAAATCCTGAGATGACCTGTGTGCTTATTCCTCCTCAATAGATGCTCGTGATCTCCAATGAGGTATTTCAAAAGGACAAATATTTCACCAGCAAGGCTTTCTGAAAAACTTGGCTGTTCCATGGAGGCACTCAGATTAAGTGGTCAGATTTTTCAAAAGTGCTGAGCACTTATTCTCAGCAGAAACTGCTAGATTCTGGGCACACTGAAAAATCTAGCCTTTAAAAACTTCTTAATGACGTCTGGCACCTCACCTCCATTTCTTACTTCTTACAATCTTTCTTCACACCACAGCATCCCTATTAAGAAGGAGAGAGAGAAGAAGGAAGGAAGGAAGGAAGGAAGGAAGGAAGGAAGGAAGGAAGGAAGGAAGGAAGGAAGGAAGGAAGGAAGGAAGGAAGGAA
>NC_034411.1:52327645-52411641 GCF_002078875.1 Numida meleagris
AAGGAAGGAAGGAAGGAAGGAAGGAAGGAAGGAAGGAAGGAAGGAAAAGAAAGAAAAGACAGAAAGACAGAAAGCAAGCAAGAAAGAAAGCAAGAAAGAAAGCAAGGAAGCAAGGAAAAAAGCAAGAAAGCAAGGAAGCAAGGAAGCAAGAAAGAAAGCAAGGAAGCAAGGAAGCAAGGAAGCAAGGAAGCAAGCAAGCAAGCAAGGAAGCAAGACAGAAAGAAAGAAAGAAAGAAAGAAGGTAGTAATGAACACATTTTTATGGCTCAAAGAGCCTGCTCCTTTTTCTGCCAGGAAAAATGAAAATGATAATGTGGAGACTTTGACCCGTTTTGTGACAAAGTTTTTCCTCTCAATTTCATATTTCTTTATTACAGTTTAGTAGTTAAATGTGGGAATGGTGCAGAGAGACATCTTGGACTATTCTTAAATCTTGAAGTTTTGTTTGGACAGTCAGGAGAGAGGGGAGCTTCTACCCAAAAAAATAAAAAGAAGAAGAAAGGCAAAGGCACGGTGTGCTGCAGGGAACAGTTTTTCTCTGGCAGAAGATGAGCTAAATAGCCTAATAGTTTTTTTCCATCTGTATTTCCTATTGTCCTACTGTCAGCAGAAGGAATTTGGATCCAGCTGATCTCTTGGGTGGGGGGCAGAGGGGGCTGGCTGATGCTGAGAGCAGAGCCCCGCTGCCTGCTCTACTGCTTATCATGGGCAGCAGGAAAAGCTGAGGGGAACAACACCTCCACTGCGCTGCCCCTGCTCCGCGGGATTCTACCAAATGTTTTTGCTGGCTCTTTGCAGCGCTGGATCACTGCCAGGCTGTGAGAGCGAACGATCAGCCACTGTCTAGAGCACTGCCCCGTGCTAACCCACTGGATTTCCATGCTGAAATCCAAGGGAGAGTTTAACGCTGCTTTAAGCAGCCTAAGTGTTGGCTGGGCTTGCTCTCTAGCTGCTACCACGCAGCTGCGGGCTGGCTCGGCCTGTACCAGGTGACCTGTGGGTGCGTCCCGCTGCTTGGGGCAGCCTTATGAGCAGAGCTCTGCAGGATGAGGTATGACGGGGGCTCTGCTTACAGGGGATGTACTTCTCCAGCTCTGCTGGCCAGTTGGTGCCCCGCGAGGAGAACTTGGAAATGTTGTGCCCTTCAGCTCACAAAGTTTCCTGGCTCCTACAATCTGATTTTCCAGGAAAGGGTACAATCTAAACCCTCCAATGATTTGGTTAGCTGTTTTTCTTAAAATTAAGGGATTCAAAATAATGCCAGCAGTGCCAAATTGCTACCCGTGTCCTGGAGGAATAGGAGGCAGGAGCCAAAAATGTGTTGTCACAATGCACATTACCTGAAACTTTCACTAAATTAAAAAGGGCTGTGAAGAATTGACTCTCAAACTATTTTAAATAGGTAAGGACAGATTATTCCCCCCATCCCCACCCTCCCTTTGGCCTGTTAGTTTCAGAAACAGCAATGACGATGATTTAGTCATCTGTATTCTGAGTGCCTTAATGGAATGCCAGCTCCTGATTTTATACAAAAGTTTCTTGATAGACTGCCTATTTCAGCAGAAATTACTGTTGTCAGCTCAGTGTTCGGGGTGTTAAAATCATCAATGTCACAATGTTCTAAATAGGCGATGTAAAATGTCACATCCAAAGAGAAGAACACAGAGGGTGTGACATTTTCCAAAAATTCCCCATATTTCAAACATTGTAGAATCTGCAGCAAAAGGAATGAGGGGATGAAGGCGGGGGGAGAGGTGACCTTTCTGTATTGTAATGTCTGAACTGCTACAATGGAGTTTGAAGGTGCAAATAAGGCTATAACAAAACATGAGTGTGCATGCTTTCAACACCAAAATGACTTACTGGCTGCTAATTAAATCTCACTGCAAATGGGATTTCATTTTTATTTTTGATGGAAAAAGTGGTTTTAATACATTTAGTTGGCTGACAGCCAGGAATACAGCTCAATACAAATCTAGCAAAGTTAAAGGCCTTCTGCAGCAACATATGGCTTGTTTGGGAAGTATGAGTCATAAATGGAACCAGATGCAAAAAAAAAAAAAGTATAGCTGTAAGAAGGTAGCAACTGTCCTCAGGCAGATGCCGATAGTGTTATTTCTGGTATTTCACCTTGTTGTGAAAAATTTACACATGCATATTAGTGAATATTTTTTTCCAGCACGGACGTGTTTCAGAGCCCTGAGATGGCATGTGTCCACCCAGTCTGCTCCTATTAGTGGTTAATACCTTACACAAGCTGTTCCATCTTTGTGACTCCTATAACAGGACTTTCAGAAATGCCAGTTTCTCTCCTGGTTTCAATGTGTGTCTTAATGAGGGCCTATGTGAGACCCTCAGGTGCCCACCCCAAGTGGCCTTTAGGCACACAGGGCCACTCCTGGCAGGCAGGGCTGGCCTTCATTTGGTTCCTTGTGCCCTGTGGAAATGCAGGCTGACAGAAGCATGTCCTTGCATGGGAAGAAGCTCCTGTGGCGGATGAATCACCACCATATCTGCACGTATCTGTGAGCAGGGCATGCATGTGACCACCTGTGGATGCGCAGGCTGAACTGGATGCCAAAAGAAATGCCAGCCGCTACAGGGAAAGGAGGTGTCAGGGACCGTATTCTGTCAAGAGCTCCAACTGCCTGTAGTGAGGCAATGGGTAAACAGGGGAGGATGGAGCAGTGAGTTGCAGAGGGTGTGGGCAGACTGGGGCATTTCTGCACCATTAGTAAGGCTGCATGCTCTTAGCCTGCAGGCTACTGGCCTTGCTGCCTTGTGCACCCGCATCATGTGTGTGCCTTTAGCACAGAGGCCTATAAGTTTTTTGGAGTTTGGCTCTTGAACCCCACATACCATTTTCTTTCTGTCAGAGCCTTGTGCCTGTTGTCTCTCTCCTAATTCTTCCAGCTCTTTGTTCTCTGTTTACCAGGTAGGATGTCAAGGACTTTGTCAGAGGTTAAATTGGCAAGATCCTTTTCCTTCCCCCATAAAATCTCCTCTTACAGAGGTAAGAAAGATGCTCTGGAGTTCTCTGCTAGGCAAAACCTAACTAGACCTCATCACAAAGGAAGTGATCTTACATTCTGAAGTGCTGCAGAATAAAATGATCATGTACTTGAACAGTGCCCTAAACGGCCCAGTACAAGCAGTATAGGCACAGTGTAGGCCACAGTAGTCAATAGGCTTGGCTATAAATCACTCATGCCCAGTGATGGACATCAGGGCGCAAGGGCAGAGCAAACCCCCCAGGAAGGCAGTGCCCAGCAGCAGGACTCCTTCCTGCCTTGATCCCTGCACCCACAGCCAAGGCTCTGGTGCTGTGGGGTGTTGGCATGGCCTGGGATGCCATGCAGCTCAGCCCTTCTGCATATCCTTGCAGGCAGAACCATGCCAGGTTGTGGGCAAGGTCCTGGCAGATATTGTGAGGCATCTGCTTTGTGCAGTGTCTTCTTCCAGCAGGATGTACAAGAGCTGCCCAGGGCCTTGCTCACATCCTCCAGCCGGGAAGCTCAGCACCTGAAGCACACCTTGAACTACTACCCTCTTCTTGCCAGGGTTTTTTTTTATATTTAGAAAATGGCTACTGTATTAACTAAGAAGTCATCAGATCCCACAGCATCTCACATTGTCTGATCCACAAAGCATAGCATGTCACCTGTCTCTCAGTAGAAATGCATTTGCAGCCCTTGTCTGTGACCACAGCCTACCCAGAATGTCCAGCCACATAGTCATACCAACTCTGGTCTCTCTCCATTGTTTAAGCTCTTTCTCAGCTTCTCTGAGAAGCTACTCATAAGAACAGCCTGGCTCAACTGAAGAAAGGGAATGGGCTCAGCTCATAATTCAGAGGTATGTTTCCTTCCTCCTTATCTGAGTGAAAAGTAGAGGCAAGAACTATCTCTCAGGGCTTGCATTACTCCATACATGCAATCCTTCATGTTTTAGGAATTCAGATTGTATATCTGAGTTGGAAATGTTATTTCCTTCTTTTGCACCTGGTTTCTGCTGGCATCTGGGATTCTAATGATAGAGGAGACTTGGCTATCAGTAATTTTGAAGGTGATACCAGGGACTGAGGCTAAGGAGAGAGCTGCTATTAAGGCTGTTGCATTGCATGTATGTAAATCCTCTGGGAATGTGGAAGAAAGCTCAGGAGACTGCACAGCCTCTGGGGTGAATCAGAATCTGTAGCCTTGGTGGGGAACCCAGAGCTCAGTTGGATGACTAGACATGGATGAAGTTTAAGCCTGTGAGGAAAAAAACACCTCTATAGCATACAATGCTCCTTAAAGGCAGCTAGATTTTGCAATTCTTGCTCATGCTGATGACATCAATGGGATTACTTAACTGAACGGGTGTTTATTAACATTAATAAGGGCTGTGCTATGTGGCATTAAATGCACCCCAGTTGGGCTGGGGGTTGAGGAGTTCATGCTAGTGACTAATGCTTGGTGCTTGCTCAGAACTGGGAGTGCCAGAAAAGGAGCTCTCAACTCCTGGGGGAAAGGGTTTACTTTCTGTCCATTAATCCTGCTTGCCTTGCTCATTGTAAAGAAAAAAACCGAGCTCTGCAGCCTGCCCTACAAAGGCTTCCTACCTCAGGAAGAGCTGTGGGAGTTTTTGTGTGTGAATGCTCGATAAGAAGAAAAGGCTGGGAGGATGGAAAAATTGTGTCTCTGTACCAAACACCCACAGAGAGAAATTTCAGAGGGGTTGGTCCTACAAAGCTGAAGGCATGTCCTTAAATTTACACACCCGGAGGCCTCATTGATGAAACATATTCAAAATCATTGTACAATCTGTGCCTTAACTTGTAAGCTCTTTCAGTCAGAGATTTTGTCTGCCTTTTTGGCCAAGATTTTGTTTCAGACAGTGAATCCTTCCAAGGACAACACTCGTGGCAGTGGAATGGTAATCCTACTTCAATAGTGCAAGAATGGTGGCTGTTTCCATGCTTGGAGGCTAGATAACCCTCCACCATATGCTGGAGGCCAAATTTCCTCTCTAAGCATGCATCCTGGTCCTGTGCGGAGACATGAGCTGGTGGAGGGCTTTCGAGCAGCCAGCAGACCTCCAGAGTGATTCTTCTCTGCTAGTGGAAATCCCGTAGCAGAATTATCCCAATTTAACTCAGCAGAGGATTTGATTCTTAACTGCGCATGATTTTGATGAGCAGATGGTGAAAAGAGCTGTCTTGAGCTGAGTTTTGCTTTGACTTTCTGAGGATCTCAGTTGGGTACAAAACTTATTAATGACAACCAAAACCAGATCTGTACTTTTGTGGATCAAATATATCTGTCCTTAGGCTATACGTGGCTTTAGCTAACTATATAGAGTTTTATTCTCATGACCTTCCTTGTCACAAAGTCACTTAAAATCTATTTGTTTTCATTCCACCAAATATAATACTGTGATGATGGATGCTATCATAACTCCCAGTGTTGGAAACTCACAGTATCACATAAAGCTTAAATTTTCAAATGATTGCAGAGCATTCTGAGACATTCAGGATGAGAAATGTTACAAAAATAATCCTACAAAAATGTCCTCTACGTTATACAGAGTAGGCACAGTAAAATTCAGCACCCACACTGAGAAGTGAGCTACTTGCTGATGGGCGCAGGTGAGAAGGAAGGGTGCAATTGCACAGGCTTATGAAGCTCTGACTGGGCAAATTGGATTTTATTGTTTGAATGAGAAAGCATTTTTTCTCAGGCTGGTGAGCTGAAAGCTGGGTTAGTTAAAGTCAGTGAAGGAAAAATTATGAAGCACATTCCTGTTGCCTCAGTGGTGCAGTTTTTCATGGTTGTCCTTCGGCACCAGCCTAGTTACAGTTTGCTGGCAGCTAGCAATAAGGTGCAAGAAAAATGTCAAGCTTTGGAGTGTTTGTTCACATCAACATGCAAATCTGGAGGCCTTTCAGAGAGGCCTGGGCAGATCAGCTTCAGGCTACAAATGCCCAGAGGAAAGCTCTGAACAGAGGGTAAAGATTCAGGAATAGGACGGTGGTCTAGGAGAGATTATTATAATAAACAAAACAACGAAACCAAAACCAGAAGTGCTGGGAAGTTCTCTTCTTATACCAGGTTATATTTCTCAATATGGTACCTTTTTATGATGACCCCATTCAGATATCTTTTCCTCACAGGAAGTATGAAATTATAGCAGATCTATGCGTGACATCCAGTTTAAATACCCAAACTTGCGAAGAGGAACTCCAGGAAAGAGCTACATGTAAGAGGTGGGCTGCTGCTGAGAATGGGGCCAGGTACACCGTTTGATGTAGCAACATAGAATCATGGAATCCTTAGAGTTGGAAGGAAGCTCTGAAGGCCATCTAGTCCAACTCCCATGCAATGAACAGGGACATCCACAGCTACATCAGGTTGCCCAGGGCCTTATCCAGCCTTGCCTTGAATGTCACTGGGGACGGGACATCAAACACTTCTCTGGGCAACCTGTTCCAGTGCCTCACCACCCTCACTGTAAAAGACTGTTTCCTTATATCTAACCTAAATCTACCCTATTTAAGCTTGAAACCATTTCCCCTTGTTCTGTTACCACAGACCTTGCTAAAGTGTCTGTCCCCTTCTTTCCTGTATCTCCCCTTCAGATACTGAAAGGCCGCTCTCAGGTCACCTCGCAGCCTTCTCTTCTCCAGGCCGAACAGCCGCAGCTCTCAGCCTGTCCTCATAAGAGAGGTGTTCCATTCTGTGAACTGTTTTTGTGGCCCTCCTCTGGACACACTCCAACAGCTCTATGTCTCTCCTGTACTGAGGACTCCAGATCCGGATGCAGCACTCCATGTGAGGCCTCGCCAGCACAGAGTGGAGGGGCAGGATCACCTCCCTCAACCTGCTGGTCTTTTGCAATCTTTTGATGCATCCCAGGTTGGCTTTCTGCACTGTGAGGGCACATTGCTGGCTCATGTCCAGCTTGCCACACACCAGTACACCCAGGTCTTTTTCGGCAGAGCTGCGCTCAGTCATTTCACCCCCCAGCTTGTATTGGTAGTGAGGGTTGCCTTGACCCAGGTGCACAGTCTTACATTTGGATTTGTTGAACGTGCTGATGTTCACCTGGGCCCACAGCTCAAGCCTGTTTAGGTCCCTCTGAATGGCATCCCGTCCCTCTGGTGTGTTGACTGCACCCCACAGGTTGGTGTCAACACCAAACTTGCTGAGGGTGCACTTGACCCCACTGTTAATATCATTGATGAAGGTACCAAAGAGTGTCGGTCCCAGCACCGACCCTTGTTTGACACAAGCCTTCAATATCAACCTCTAATTTGAGGTGAGTTATTTTTGGTGATCTTTGAGTATATTTAAAGTTCCTGATAGAGGAGTTAACTGCTGAAAAGGAAGTAAACATCCAAACTTTTCTTTAGGATATTTCAAGTGACTCTAACAAAGAAGGAGACACATGTAAAATGAGTTGGAACAGGAGCAGACCAGAAAACTCAGTCT
The DNA here is from genome assembly GCF_002078875.1 of Numida meleagris. Taxonomy (NCBI): domain Eukaryota; kingdom Metazoa; phylum Chordata; class Aves; order Galliformes; family Numididae; genus Numida; species Numida meleagris. Next base: position 52,335,118 of record NC_034411.1, read on the forward strand.
CATATTTTCTTTGTTCTGAGTGGGAAGATGCATTGATTTAGAACAATATCCCAAAGTACTGGTGACATGTGCAACAGAAAGAAGTCACTGCACCCTTATTAAATGCTTCTCGATATTGTGGGAGGATAAGTTGCTTCCATGGTACAGAACATTTATTTTGCTGGATCCTTCTCTGCACTGTTTTTGTGGCACATTAATATCCAGTGCACTATAGTGAGGCAAGTGAGATATATTACTTGAGACATACAAGTGAATAAACACTGTAATATTTTGTCGTGCTGGAGGCAGCTGGTGTCTATTGCAGGCGTGGTATTTTGAGGAAACTGTCTAAGAAAAGCTTATGGCTTATAGATTGCGTACATTTGTATGATACGGAAAACTCAAATTTATCAGAAGGCTGATCTTTATGTTTGCCTTCTGAATTGGACTAATGTTCCTTTGAGGACCTGGCACTGACCTTGCAATGATAATTAGCGATACAATTGCAGTGCACTCATTCTGTGCGATAAGTTGTCTTCCATCAAGTCAAACTGGTTGTTCAGTGCATAACTGAATTTGGCAGTGCTGTCACCTGGCAAGGGTACTGTCGTCATCAGATAGGGTGGATCAGATCTGATCTGACAGGAGTTGGAGAATGTACCCTCTTGAATAATTTTAAACCTCAGTCTGTTTATTCAGCTGAGGAACAGACTGCGGGAGGAAATCCTTAAGACAGGGAACTCCCAGCACTATTGAATGCATGTGAATTGAATCACCAAGAATGCCCAAGAGGGTGGATGAACCAAGGGGTAAGGGACAAAAGCTAGGCCATGAAGATCTTTGTCCTTGAAATTCAATTGAAGTTGGAAGAAAAAGAAAACAACACAAGAAAACTTATGTGCATGCATCTTCTCATTTTTTCACATGTGGGGTAACATATATTAACTGTGTTCCTGATGGCTTAATACATAAGCCTGAGGTTTCGCTTCTCCTCTACAACTCTGAAAAACTGAAGCTCTGGACCCCAAGAACAAGTAGTTTTTCTGTGGATCTTAGCCCTAAGAAAACAGTGCCAGAGTGAGAATCTGCTCCTCAGGAATTTGTTTACTAACCTCACAGATAAAGTGTCTGGACTCTTGCTTATCCCCCAAAGGCTGAAGACATGTAAGGATTCAGTATTGCAGATGACTTGATCTTTTGTGTGGCTGACAAGGTGCAGTGCACCAGATATTGCAACAGCAGCTCCAGACATGGTGAGACTGATGTTTGCACTAGATACACTCAACTTCAAACAATCACATGTAGTTGCTGATCTCCTCTGAGGAGTGAGATTCTTGTCCTCACAGGAAATTCTCCCCCAAGGGCCTAAGTCTCATCTAACACTTGCAACCCTTGGAGAGAGTGAGGGAACACATTCATGTGCATGAAATAGAGAGTACACCTTTATTTTAGCAAGGGTTTCCAGGATAAATAGACTCTGGACAGCTACTAGGTAGTGAGCTAGTTTTTGCCTTTCAGAGCAGAGAGGGATAAGAAAAGGTGAGAGAGGCTCTGTGTGGTGAGCAGTGCATTGGTGAATCCCTGTAGTAGCTCAGTGGAAGTGAAAGGAACCACTGGCTGGACAGCAGCCCATCATAAGCTTGAAAATACAAATTTCTGTTGAATAAATAAGAAGGAAAGGAAGATGTAAAACTAGGCTGTGATATATTTGAAGACTTTCAAAAAAACCCCCTCTATTTTGTAAACCCATAGAAACTGGTAATTATACAGAAGTTTGAGGCAAACTGATCAATTTGGTGTGGTGAGTAGGACTGAAGCTGTTTGTAGCAGAACACCTGAGAGCTTAGTGAAGGCTACTAAACCACTTTAGGGAACTGTATCCCAATAAAAAGGGCAAGTAAAGGACACACAAGGCACACCAAAATTGGAATTTCAGGATTGAGATGCAGTAACACCTGGAATTAGGGTGCTGGCTCAAAGATGACATGCAATGAGACAGGTCATGCAGAGCAGTGCTGGACAAAAAGAGAACAAAAAGAAGCTTCCTATTAGTCTCAGGTGCAGAACATGATGTAGAGTTGTGTAACTCTTCAAATCTGTGGACATTAAGGAAACTTGGAAGAATGACTGCTAAAGTTTGAGCAATTATTCCTGGAAAGTTAGGGTAGTAGTTGACCGTGGAATTGTTTGGATTTCTTTTCTGTTATGTCATAAATGTCAGGAAAGAGTATTTTTATGTGAATGAGCTGAGAAGATAGTTTGTAGGCAAATAGCTTGCTGTAGTAAAGTGGCCCTGCAGAACTGGAAGCAGACAGAAGACATGATAAATTGCATATTACAACAGTGTTCTAGCAAAGGTTGGAAAAAAAGAAAAAGCAACCATCAGCTGAATCTAGTTTTAAAGTACAGGTTTAGAGATGAATTTTAGATTTCAGCTACCAAAGCTCTCACAGGTTATGGATTATTACCTGTTCGTTCAATACTTTTGATCCGTACCAACACTGAACTTCTGCCATGTCACTCCCAAAATGTGAGCCAGAGGATTTCATAAATGATCACCTATTGGAAAACCACAAAATTTGAAGAAATTGAGATGTCTGCTTTGAAGTAGGAAGTGGCCTAATATCTCACTGTTCTTAAGCCTTGCTCATTATCCTAGTTAAAAAAAAAAAAAAAGAAACAGTGACACTAAATTTGTTGCAGTTACTTGGTGATTTCCTTTCACATAAATAACTGCGTAAGATGCAGACAAGAGCACTGGCACAGGAGAGATGAAGTTTCTGCTAAAGGAAAGGAACCGTGTAAGACAAGAGCAGCCCTTGTGCAGCCTTATCTTATAGGATCGTCAATGGATCATGCTTTTGTTCTGTTTTTATTAGTTTTTGATGTATACAAGCCCTTGATTGAGGCAGAAGTAAGCAATCAATATTTGCTGTAAGCAGCCAGCTACTTTACAAAATAGTTGGAAGTTTGTCCAGGAAGGAACCAAGAAGAATAATAAAGTTCTTGAGCAGATCTTGTAAAGTCACATGCGGAGATGGTTTTGAACCTTAAGTTATTCAGTGAGTTTATGAGAACCAAGGGATCAGCAGACTCCAGCCCCCTGGCATCCTGAGGGATGAGGGAAAGATCAGCAGGGTCAAGTACCACACCTCTGGGACTGCACATATCCATTTCTTCACACGAGTTACGGGGATCTTCTGATTATTTCTTCCCCGATAAGTTAAGCAGAGCTTTTCACCCTCTTTGTAACTAAAGTAGTCAACGCCCAACAAACACTTGACATGGCTCAGCCAGTAGAAGTAAGCTATGCAGCCCTAGCTGTGAACAGCTCAGGCCAAAATGGGGCCTGGAGAGGTGGGAGGTAAGCTGACTCTAAAGAGCCTGATCAATAAGAAATAATGTCCTCCTTTGAGTGCACTCCTCAAGGTCCCTTCCCCAGGTAGAAAAGATTTTCTCCAGCCAAATGAATATCCTCTGAAATGAAAGCACACAGTGTTCCCAGATCCAACACTGCAGCCTACTGGCCATTACACTCCAATAAATTTACTGAGACTAGAAAAATTTACTGTCTTTGGAAGGAACCAAATCAGGGCCTCACAGACATACTTGGATTGTATACAATGTGTCTTTACCAGCAGAGTCATAATACCCGCTGAGGGTGGCTTAAATACGTTTGACTTGTTGTGGCAGATCCAATATATCTTCATAGAGAATTTGCAGTTACTATAGAAAATAAGTCATTTAAGCTGCCTTAGCTATATCTTGGAATTTCCTTTCATTTATTCATGGTTGGAGGATTTGCAATTCAGAGTTTTGGCAGCTTGTCAACAGTTGCGTTGTTGAAGGGTGAGATGCATTCCACAACATTTAAATAGGCTGAGAGCATCTTGTTGGATGTGTTTCTAACATCTGACCAAATTCCATAACAAAATTTTCTTGCAATTTTCCACTTTCTGGACTCTACTATTACTTTTGTTTTTTATTTTTTCTTATAGCTTGGATTTAAAAAAAAAAAAAAAACCTTATCATGGAAACTATGAATACTAGAGTGTATGTAGTGAATTCTTGAAAAAATAGTAATTCTTAGAATACATCAAAAATTCTTAGAATACAACTAAGATAAATTACTCTCTGACATGCTCATTCATTATCCCTTATTGTGTCTTAGGTTCAGTATTGCTTTTTATAAGTAAAATGTTGCCTTTCTTGTAATCCTCCTGCAGTATATTTATCAAATTTTTGCATAATCATAACAAAATAATGTGGAACAAGATGTTATTGTCAATGAAAATGATTGCTTACCTGAAATTTGGCTCAGGTAGAACATGGCTGTTCACTCTGACCAGAAAACATACATCAGATTGTTTCAGCAGTTATTATATGTCTTTCCCCCAACCCTGCATTAATTTAACATCACTATCTAGATTTTATTATATTACCTATGATTAATTCCTGTGTAAATCAGAATGTAAATACGTCTCTGTTACTTCGCATGCTTCTTGAAATATAACTTCATTCTGATTTATTTTTGGAAGAAAAAAAAGAATGTAATGGCAGCATTTTGGAGGGTCTGGAGATTCTAGCTCTGTACTAGGGAATTATGAAGGAACTCGGTCAGAAGAGCATCCTAAATCCCTGAAAAAACACTTTCAAAAGCATATTTTTCCAAACCAGGATTGCCCTGATCCAGTCAAGCACATAACTTTGTATTTAACTCTAAGCTCTTGTTCAAGTGTCTCACTGAGCTGGCTTCTTCCTCAGCTGAAGGGTGCAGGAAGGAGCTGAGGGAGTATCAGGCACTGTTTTGAGGAAAATAGGTTTAATTCACCAGAGGAGGAGAGCTGTGGGAGGAATTTGAACTGGTTTCAGCTTCCCAGCCTGAAAAAAAAAAAAAAAAAAAGAGGAATGAGATTTGAAATTGCACCACTCCCTTCCCCTCCTAAGGAAAGAAAGCAACCAGTTACTCAAGTGCTCACCTTGCCGGCCAACATCACACTCTGCTCTGGGCCTGGCAAGCCCCTGCTCCTCCTCTCCTACATCAAACATAGTTGTAGGTGCTCTGCTTCATTTATTTGTAGCAAATTTTCTTCTCAGTAGTACATCTGTTTATTAAAAGTTGATTTTTTTTTTCCTGATATAGACACAAAGGCATTGTAATAGGGAAGCAACCTTTGGCCTTCAAAAATGCAAGGAGGAAAAATAGGTAGTTGGTATCACTGGAAATCACCCTGTAATTACAATCCAAGGCACTTGTTATGATTGGGCTTTGGCTTGCAGGAGCTAGCATGACCCTCGGGCTAAAAGATAAAGGTCTGATGGTGTTAAATTAGGGTTGTGAATTAATGCAATGAATGACTTTTAATAATAACTTTTCACAGGTGGCTTGGTGTTATTGGCAGTAAGTTCTGATTGGTTTGCTACTTGGGCCTGAGGGACCAGGGCATGCACCATCAGGGAAAGTAAGTGAGAGTGGGGGTGCCCTATGTTTTCTAGAAAATCCTCTTCTCCTGTGTGTGGCTACTGTCAGTTTCTTCTTTGCCTGTACACCAGAAAGTTCAAAACTCACTAACATTATTTTCAGAGATGTGAGCAGAGCAACTTCAGCTGGTGTTACATTGCTTGGCCCTAGGAAGACATATTTCTGACTCTTGAGGGTGATCCTTTCTCATCTCTTTAAGAGACAGAGATGAAACTATGATGGTCAACAGTTGTGAGGATGTTTCTAGGCCAAATGCAGCAGCTGTATTTTCTTTAAGAGTCTTCTTTAGACGTGGTGCCTCCTGCTCAAACTCTAGAGGGCTAAGGGCAAAATGAGGACATGAAGCAAAAAGCACTAAAGAGGGAAGGACATGGTAAAGCAGAATATAGCCTTTCCTGGGTGTGCTCCAGGGCACATTTAATTATTTGTCACTTGGTTTAAATTTATATATACCCGAGGCAGTCAGCACAAGAAGTGGCTGGATGTCTTCCGTTGCAAATCAAGCACAGCCTTTGTGGCTGCAGTAGTGGAGGAAGGAAAACTATAGCCCAGACTAAAGTGGTGGATGGAAAAACCCTCAGACATCCTCATTGCACTGATTAGTATCTTGAGTCATTGCCTTTGGGGGAGGTGAGAGTTTCCTCAGTACAGATGAGTTAGATGAGCTCCTTTAATGAGGTTAGATACAAGAGGCATTGCGCAGTATGATGGTGTTCCCTGGGAAAAAAAAAATAAAAAAAAAGAGAAAGCTATCTTATTTTCACTACTGAGGGTCGAGGTCTCACCAGGGGTCATCAGAATCAAAACAATGGGCTTTGAGAGCTGCCAGAGCTGCGCTACATACCCAACTGAAGGCAGCTGGAAGTGGCAACTGGTGATGGGCAGAGTAGTGACGTCGTGTGGCTGCTCCATGCCCACAGATCTGCCTCAGGCAGAGGGTCTGTCACCACATAGGGTCCCCGTCCTGCCCATCACAGGCTCTCCCTGTCCCAGCTGCCAGGCAGCCGGCGGCAGCAGCACAGCAAAGGCCAATGCACAGGCGGTAACACTAATGCAATGTGAAACCTCCCCCAGACAGCCGCGTGTGAGGGTGGAGGGGAATGAGGACACGGGTGAAAAATGGAAAGAAATCAGGCTGTCTCTTTATCTCCTTTCAACAGACATTTGTTACACAATGTGCATGTTTCTGCTGCTTTATATGGCATACATTAGGTTTTCCTGCTTCCTGTGTGCACTGTCAGGACACAGCATGAAGACAAAGGATGAGTCTGCTGTTCTTTAGGGGTTAAACTTGCTGAAAAAAAAGAGAAGGTCTGACCTGCATGGACCTCATGACTGCTAATCTCTGTCCTGTGGCTACAGTGAAAACCCTTAAATCTGGCTGCTCCTGTTTGGAAGCAGCTGGTGCCCTGGTTCAGTCCCAATGGGCTTTGCAAGTTTCAACACACGAGTCTGCGGGTTGCTCTGAATAACACAATATCTGAGCTCAGAAAGCAAAGCTGTTGCCTTTGCAGTTAGACCTGCTGAGTACCTTCAGCTACAAACTGGGCAAGCAGGTTGTGGCACACTTCACGTGGCCCATGTGAAGGGCTGACCTCTCACTGCAAGTGCAGTTTGTCAGACTGCTGCACTAGAAATCTGTTATCTTTTCTTAAATATTCAACAAAAGCAGTGGAGGAGGGGTGACCTGATAAAAAACGAGGCTATTTATTTGTTGTCAGTTTTCTCTTTAATTCTGTCACAAGAATGTATAGTACTCTCTCAATAACTTTTTCTGATATGGAGTTGAGTTTAGGAGCTTTTTTCATTACCACTTTTTCCTTCTTGAAAGTGCCAGACTGAATTTTGCACAAAGGGCATATTAATAGACAGAGAGCTGTTGCAGTGATAATAACAACATACGTTGCAGCTGGCACTGATCTGCAGGGAAGCTCTGATCCAGTCACCAGTATCTGTCTAACCCAAACCAAAGGTCTCTTGGGAGCCCTGGCTCCTCCTTGTGAGAGGGCCTGAGCTGGTGGCAGTATCTTGGTGGTAACAGTCTTGGGTGAAGCTGCCAAGTGGCTTAGCCAAAGAGCTGAGACCCAAATTTTATTCTGGGAATGCAGAGTAAAGTGTTTGGATTTGGGGTTCCTGGTAGGTGTAAAGTCAGGTGAAGTTCAAAGCTACAATAAAAGTTTTGACAACATGAGGGAAGTTGGTCTGAGGATACCAAGTGTGGAGGCACCTCAGCTTCCAGTAAGAAACACCCCTAAGCTATCTAATCTTTACTTTGGTTAAGTGAACATTTCTTTGGTTCCTTTAATACATTTATCACCCCTACTACCTTTCAAGATAATAGCTATGAATGCCTCCTTTGTTATAAGCAGCACACTGCCCTGTGTGTGTGGGAGGTGGGTGTTACAATAGACATTATGCAGCAGTATTCTGGTATTTTAATAAATGAGCTTCTGCTGGAGGTGACATTACTTGAGTGTAAAACTGGGCATATCTGTCTCCTAAGCAAGATACAGAGTATTTTGTGGGGGTGTGAAGTAATTTTCTTTGAATAATTGAATTAAGTAATAATGCGTTATATAAATATATAAGGCTCCGATTGCCCATAGTATCTGTGTACCATTCAGATAACTTAATGCAATTTTTTTTTTTCTGATTACATGAACACTCTTTTCTGAATGTGACAAACAACCTTCCTTTCTGGTTGTTGTTTTTTTGTTTTTTAAGTAGTTGCTGAAACACCCATGAGATGTGAGGAACAACCGGTGATCTCCTACAGAGGACAATCTGCCACCAGAAGAGCTGTGCATTTAAGTGACTGTTTTGGTTCAGTTGCCAACTCACACCCTCATTCTAAGAGGCACAAAAAAACATAAAATAATTTTTTTTTTAAATGTTTCTTGGGGAAGAAAATTCTAAGCATGTAATGTGTTCAAAAGATATTCATTTGGGTACTAGCAGATGAAAGAAATAAATGCTAGATTCACAAAGGCTGATGTGGGAGGATGTATTACCCAGTAGCCTGGAACATGCATCAGGATTGGAGAATGAGTTCAGTTTCCATCTCGCTGAAGTAATGTGTGCATGTGCCACACAGGACAACATTCTTAGTAATTCCCTGTAAGCTGGCTGTGTCTGCTCAAGGTTTGGAGTGTTGCTTCTTGGTCTCTTACAATAAGACATCCACTTTGTGTGCAGCATTTTATATTCATACAGTATAGAAACCAAACATCCACTTCCCTGCTGCATGGGCCATTACACTTCAGCTCTAGCAAACACTAAAAGCAGCTTATTCCAAGAAGACTAGCTTCAAATAGAACTTCTAAGGTAACATACCAGAGTTTAGAGTGACCTGGCAGCCATTTGTAAGATATTCACCTGCAATGTGGAAGAGCTAGGTTCAAACCTGCCTTTAAAAGAAGCACCAGAGCTTTGAATGGGCACTCAGTAATTCCCAGTAAAGCCCCTAAGTGCTTCTGTGTCTCAGGTGGGTCCTTCCAAGCCCTCCTCTTGCAGCTGCTCCTCATCAATGCTGAGAGCAAGTATAGGAAGGATCCCCAAGGGACTAGGGTGCTCACCTGGGAAGCGAGGGGGCACAGTTCTAGGTGTAGGGCTTAAGGGTGATATAGTTTTGGCTCAAGGTTTCAGTCACCAGTGTAACTGTGGTGTATAAATTCAATGTAGAGCACCTGGATAAAATATAGTGGTAGTTAGGAGTGTTGCTATATCTTTCTAATTCCTACTGTTTCTTACTACAGGATTCTATTGGGATTGAGCAAAGCTGGCTAGTATTTGAGTGCTCTTCAGATAAGCTCTGGGAAACCAGACAAGAATAGTGCTTCAGATTATTGAGAAAGATGAAAAAATTTCTTGATGTCAGCATGTTGATGATGGAAAGGCTTATACTTTTCCTTTCTTCTTCTCGCATGTGGAATAAGAGTGGTAAGCCTGAAATATATATTCACTACTCCAAGCTATGTATCCATCAATATTCACTCCTCTCTGAACTAGAGAAATAGTAAAAACATATCTCCAAATACTTCATTTTGTTTCATCCTCAAGCTGTGGGTTTTTTCCTAGTTTTTATATTCTCATTTTGGTGTTCTTCATCTGAAAGCAGATAATCTTTCCAAGATCCTCTGCAAATTTCCAAGATGTAGAGTTTTGCCTTGGGCTTCAGTGAGCCCACTTATGGCAACACTTAAATTTCTATCTCAGTTGCACCTCTGAGTCATAGAACTCTATTTCCTCCTTCTGTTTTTCCCCCTCTTTTCCTTGTTTTAGAAACATCAGAAAAACATTTTAGCTGTCTCCCTCTGAAAGTGCTTTGGCAGTCTTAATAACTGGCAATTAATGGAGCTGTTTCAGTGTTTCTACTAAGAAGCTTATATTCATCGGTTTTTGTTTATGATTTTGAAGTAAGTAGGTTCTGATCTGTAATGCTGTTTGCTCCTGGCTTTGTCTTTTGGCAAGATATTTGAAAATTATAATGTCCCTAGTATTGACTGTCCAATAACAGTGTGTTTTCATCCCTTCAGGTGGCTCTGCTGAAACCAAATGTCACCAGGCTGCCTTATAAATTCAGTGAAATGTGGCATAAGCCTGTCAGTAGCCTGGGGAAGTACCCCTTTCTGGGTGGCTTTGTGTTCCTTGGCAATTTTGTACTTCTGCATACATTATCCTTGTAAGTGTGATCTGATGTGTAGGTGGTCCCTATTTCTGACACATTACATTTATCTGCATCTCTGGAACAGATTAAAAAGTCAAGCCTTTTTTACAGTCAGAATATTGCTGTGAATATGATGTATTCTGGAGACTGCATTCTGCATCTTGAGCATTCAGTTAATCAGAGCTGTAGCTCCAGCTGGCCCTGTTTTGCCAGCGAAATAAAACAGAGCTATATAGGGAGAACACGTGAAGCCATGCAGTAAATTTTTATGATCCCAAGAATGGAATGACCACACTCTCTGCTCGTGAGTCTTGAGAAGCTATGAATGGTCTTACCACACTAGCACAGATTAAAACTTTATAGTATTTCACATTGTCATGTGTTTGTGACCTATGTGTAATTTCTAGCTCTTATTTACATTTGCACTGGTGGAACTGAGGACAGTGCCTATTCCCACGTGGTAGCCCCAGTGCCTCAGTTTCATTTTGTTTGTTCCAACATTTTTCTTGAAGTTTCTCTTAGGCTTTTCTTCTCCTCTTTTTGAACTACAAGGTAGTACACAGACAGAAGGGAGCTGTGAGGTAACACTGCGTTCTGCCTTTCATGCAATGTGGTAGGCTTGCCAGTGCCAAGTGGGGACAGTGCCATAATATATAGCTTCTCATAGGAACTCTTGAAATATACTTATGTGGGTACCATGGAAACTGAAAAGTGCTAGTGATGCTTATTATTTTACAAGTGATGAAAGACAAACATTTGTAATGATCATGGAGTAGATTCATTAGATGTCTCCTTGAACCAAAATGAGGGAATAACATACTCATGAGCTTTGTGTCTGGCTCTAGCCTCCTTTGGCTTCAGCCTGCTTCCAGGTGTTTTTTTATAGTTTCTTTTTCTGCTCCTGGTGCAGGTTGTCTGTCTGATTCTCTTTGTGCCCTGGCAAAGGAAAAGGTAGAGAGGAAGGGAGTAGGTGTCAGCTCAGTATAGCAGAGCACAAGAGGTAAGGAAAATCTTCAAAGTAAGGTCAGCAGAGCAGAGTTAAGCAGATGTAGCTGAGGAATCAGGTTTAAAAAAATACAGCTAACAACCTTGGGATAGCTATTCTATTGAACCTCCATCTCACAAAACCAGAATGACTCAATCTCACTCACATCGTGAGATCTCCCACTTTGAAAAGTCAGGCCTCTGCCATTAACTCTAAAACCATCCCTCCTTGTTTCTAGCACGAACACTCTTTCCACTGTAACCCTGAAGTCCTGCGAGAGGTTGCCTCAGAGATAAGCCTCTCCTCAGGGAATCATAGAAACAAGGGTGGAAAGCATTTCAAGAGGTAACCTAACTCCCGCTGTTCCCTCAGGCAGGGGAAGGCAAATTGCATATGTGGGCTGGGTGGGGGCTGCATGGGCAGGGTTTGTTTGCTGGAGAGCTGTTAAGTAGTACATTGGGAGAACAGTGAGGTAATGGGAATAGCTTTGTGTCCACGTGGTATTGGAAACCACCAGGTAGAAATGAGGTGCTTTCGGCTAACAGTGGAGAGGGAATCATATAAGGTAATGACCGTGCTTTAAGTTTTCTGCACACAAATGACTTAGGGCCAGATGGACACACTGACTTGACTGAGAAGATTTTCATTATGCATCTTTTTAAGGCGTGAGACAAGGATAAGAAGAGGGGAGTGGGCTGTAGCAGGACTCATTTTATTCTGTTACTGCAATCGTAGTATTGAGCAATGCTGCCCTTCCCAGTGACAGCACTGATGGATCTAGCCTGGTTGCTTTATAGGGTCAATAATTTGCAGTAATCAGTTTAGTAATTGAGCAAGGTAAGAAACAAATTGACCTCTTCAAGGAGTCTAACTATTTCAGACATTTAAAGTGCTGTGATTCAAAGGAGTTGAAAGTATTTTTGGATGGAGGCTTCCAGGTTCCTCCCCTGTGAATCGTAAAAGTTCAAAGATGTCAGTGCTGTTTCTTGGCATGTGTAAATGTAGAGTAATGGGGAAGACTAATGGGAAAACTGAAACTTAACTGGGTAAGTTACATTGTTAGAATATATAATATCTAGCTGCAGAAAGCAAGTGATACTGGAAAGTTAAGAGGGAAAGGCGCAAAAGACATTGAAGAGCACAGCGTTCAGAGGGAACAGAAAAGTCACAAGGGAGCAACCCCTCGAAGAAGAGTTTCAGCATCTAGTCCGATAAAATTGTCAGGTGATTAATTTAAACAATAATCGTTTCTGCAGAACGCAAGTAAGAGCGCAGCGGGATAGTCTGCCATCGACTGTGGTGGGGGTGGATAAACCTGGTCCTTCCATGCCACCTAGTGTAGGAAGCTGAGCAACAGTCCTGCGAGGATGGGCTCTGCAAGCAGGGGTCATTAAGCAGGAAATAAGGGAGTTCTGAAGCCTGCCACCAAATGAGCCGCCTCTTCCTCGCAGGCAAACACCTACTCAGGAGCTTGATTTGAAACTCTTCATTTTTTGGGAATTAAAACTGGACTGTGGCTAAGAGGATGTAGTGCTTGGTTTAGTGTTTTTCTTTCTTTCTTTCTTTTCCTTGCAGGATAGGAGAAATTTTTATTTTGTAGTTGATTTGTGTGGAAAAGTTATGTTATGGTCCTAATAGCAGTTGGTCTAAAACACAACAATGGATGAAAAGGGCCCAGAGTTGTGAAGTGCAGTTTAATTGCTAAACTGTGCTTCAGATGAGTAGTTAGGAATAATCCTCTACCAGCTAAATCAGTAGTAACCAGCTAAACCAAGGACTTTTGACCTTACTTTGAAACCTTTTGTGCTAGTTTCTCTTTGATAAGTAAGAGCAGATGAGGTCCAAAATAATTCTGATAGCCATTCTTATGTTGGGAAAATCCATACCATGTCAAAAGATGCAGTTTTGAAAGAGTCTAAACAGATTGCAGTGTCAGGCTGGGATGTCACCAATCCTGGAATAACTAGATAGCTATATATATTTCACCCACAACACGCATGGACAAGGGCACCTGCATGCTGTCAGATTGTTGCATGCATAAGATATGAACTGTGTTTATGAGCAACTTCTGAGAGTAGCATCACACAAGCTGTAATTGTTAGCCTTCATAAAAGGGAAAAAGAAGCTGAATATTATGCTGGAAAACCTGCTTCAAACATAGGAAGAAGTAGTCCTTGTTTAGAGTCTACCATATTAAATGCCTTTTTAAAACAAAATTATTTTTTTTCCCTCTGCTTTCTGAACTGTGCTCTGCCACTTATTGCCACCAGTGGCTTTCTGACTGGGGTGTCCAGCCACTGTCCTGCTGGGGTTGATAAGCAACATTACCTCCAGACAGGATCGATCCATCCTTGCATCAGGTTTAAAAGCAGATCTTGCCCTTCCTCCTCCATGCCCTCACCTGTGTACAGTCTTCCATGCTCCCACATACTTTCATCATGGTGTAAATAAGATTTTATGTGGTGTGTAAACAAAGAAATCCCTAGAAGCAAGAGAACACTTTACAAATTTGGCTTGCATGATGGCAAAACGATGACATGTAACTTCAGCACTAATAAAGGCCGTATGTCTTCAGTGTGTGTTGAGAAATGGGTGAAACATAGCACAGGGGAGGAAGAGATGGAATGTCATCTTATGTTTTCCATTTGCATCCACATTAAAAATATATATATTTCTACTCTTTCCAAGGTAATGTGATATATGTGTCTGGTTCCATTATTAAAAAGAGATCAAAATGATTTAAAGTACGTTTTAGTATTAAAGTAATATAAAGTGAATGTTGGCTATTTTGAGTCATCAGACAAGCTCTTGGCCTTTCTGTTTTTTCCTGTTCTTGGAACTCCCCCATATTTCTTGTTAACAGAACCCCTGAAGACGACTGATGTTTAAATATTTGAATTACCTCTTTCTTTTTTACTTTTTTTTTTCTAGCCTAATTATTGATCACACAATGTTTAGTATGTAAGAAGCAATCCCATGTTCCTGAAGTGAAAACCACCTTCCAAAAGCCAGGCTTTTAAAAGATGAGTCATTGGCTGGCACTTGCACGTTTTTTTGGCACTTAGTTTTAAAGTAAGAAGTTTTGAGGAGAATTTGTGCATGAGAAAGTTGTTTTTTCTTTCTTTTGAGTGCTTGGCCTGCAGCCTGTCAACTTTCAAAGAAAAATGATAGCATGTAACTTGTGTAATAAACCCGCAGTGTCCTGGGTGAAACTAGGGGGCGCTTTTCTATTCGGTGTTTAACTCCTTCCTGCACGTTCTGCAATTTCATATACCCTTCTTGTATTTGTGTAAGGACAGGAAGGCAGGACTGGGGTGAAACAGCCCAAGGGCCCATATTTCTCGCTCTTTGGGAGCACATATTTTCCCTGCTGGATCTGTTAGGGACTGCCAGAGCTTTGGTTTCCTTTGGGGCGGTAGAAGCCAGGGTTCTTCACTACTCTCTGTTTCTCCTTCTCCACTTCCACAGGATTATTATCCCCAGAACAAACTCTGGATTGCTGGAAGATATCTCATAATTGACTCACTTGGGACTCTGCCTCTCTGTCCCCTCAGGCATGACCTGGAGCAGAGAAACAGGGGGAAGGCATCTGACTGTGTCAGCTGAAGTGCTCTTAGCATCTGGCTGTAGATTTAAATCTCTTCCTTACTGTTTTCCCCATCTTCCTAAGCTTTTTCCAGTCCACCAGAGGAAACTCTGCTAGTTCAGATCAGCAAAGATTAACAGAAAACAAAAAAGGCAGGTGCTGGTGTGCATATCTCCTTACACTGAACAATCCCAGTGAAAATGTGCACCCTACCAGCAGGGTGGCATGTTTTCTATTAACTCTGAGAGAGGGGAGACTGATGGGTCGCATGCACCTGGTGCTCGCAGCAGAGGTGGCAGTGATGCAGGTTCCTGGCTCTGACACCAGGCCCGTAGCAGACCTGCATGCTCCTTGCTGCCTTATTTCCATCTCACCACGCAACAGTTGTACTGGGAGTAATTCCAGTGACCAGATAGAATTAAGGTTACCTCCAAGGACTTGCATTCTACAAGACTGCAAAATCAGTCTTTAATATTAAATAGTGTTGTAGCTTTATTTTATACATGTGGGGTGGTCTTGTGAACCATATGCATACTTCAGACAGAACATTTTGTGTATCTATCTGGTTTTGTGTTCTCCAGAAGTTAAGAAAGGAAGCTGCTGGAGTTCAAAGTACTTGGCTAAGGGAGGCTTTCATTTTGAAAAGTAAATTCAAAATACTAGCTGAAAAAGCCTAGAGGAAGAAATAAGCTGCAGAGTGAATTGCAGCAAGGCCTGGCTGACAGGAGTGTGCTCTGTTCTTGCAAAGCTGCTGCAGCTCAGGGAGCATGCCTGGGAGAATCTGGGTGGCTCTGAGCTGCCTGGCAACTGCTCTCAGTGCAGGAGCCACAGCTAACAGTGAGTATAAGGAGTGTGGTACCTTATCTCTCTTTCAAAGGGAGTACAGACAAAAGGGAGTTTCTGTGAAGGAGATGTTTTGAAAAGGTGAGGTATGTATTTGTAGCAAAAGCACATATCTGTGGCTTGGACTAATTGACTGCCTTCCATCCTATTAACCTCCACTATCTCAGAGACTACCATCCCGTCGCTACTGACTCAGATGCCCTAAACATCTTTCTAAGCAACATAAAAGCTCAAATTAATCTTCATATGAGATAGTCATGGTAACATCTATGAAATACAGTATTTTTCTTCTTTAGGGATACAAGAGCATGTAGAAATTTATTACTCATTGGCATTCATTAGAAAAGCTTTCTGAGTCCAAATGCCAGGGGAAAAGCTCACCAGGATTACCCAGTTCAGAATCATGGTGGTTTTTTTTTTTTTTTTTAAAAGCTTTTACACTTTTCATCATGGTCTCTTAATACTTGCAGCTTGCCACCTTCAGCTACTTATGCCTGTCCCTCCAGTGTGGCCTTGCAGTCCTGAGCATTATTTGGTTTGTTTCAGGCTTTGTAATTAATGCCATGTAGCCTTGTCACAGTGCTTATGGACAGTGATAAGAATCTTCCTACACTTTCTATTCTAGGTTTCTCCTTGATAAACTGCAAGCTGACAAGGACTGGGGCTATGCATGTTCTTGGGCACTGGCCACATGAAATTATGCAGCAGTAGGCAGGTTGGTGGAGCTCCTCTGGACTCAGGCAATATTTTTCAGTCAGATAGTGGGGCAGCCTTGGTATAACAAGCCAAACTGGAATGGCTGTGGGTTATCAAGAGCACCACCTACAGGACTTTCTTGTCAGTAGCTCTTAGCCTGCCACAGTAACAGCTGGAGAGAAGTTTTCTATGCCAAACACTGTCCTATGAATGTGAAAGAGAATTTCTATCAAAGAAAAACTCTTTTTGCCTAAGTTAAAAGGTGATTGTCTTCTTTGGATAGCTTTGGTGCTTTTTTTTTGCTTTGAAACTGCCAGCTGAAACTTGGGAGGGAGCTGACCTCTCATATTTGGGATGTGCCCCGTGACAAGTAAAACCCCCATGAAGATCAGTAAAGTTACAAGATGTAGAGAAAGAAAATTTCCCCATGCCAGTGTATGAAGGAATTCCAAAATTTCGGCAAGGGCTTCAAACTCTTGCAGTGGGTGGCTGGTGGCATTGTGACAGGGCAGAGCAGCTGGGAGTGGCCTGTGCTGCCAACCTGCCAAGGAGCTGGGCCTTCCTGGTGAAGGCTGCTTCCCACAGTGCTGTGCCAAGAGAGTGGGACATGAAGGCCAAAGCCTTTGGCCTTTGCCGCTGTGTTCTCCCGCTGCAGTCAGCCTGATCAGCACGAGGAGAGGGAGCTGTGTGAACCACAGGGAGAGGAAAGGGACGGATAAGGACAGGGTTGAGTAATGAAAAATGCATAGCTGGATTCAGGGGAAGTGGAAGCTGACCTAAAGAGAGAGGAATGACATTGGGGTGGGGACACATGAGCTTGGCAAAGAAACTGGAGGGGAAGCCAGGAAAGGAGGGTGTAGAGAGGCTGAGATTAGACAGGGACTAGAGAGAAAGTCCAGTTCTGGGGCTGGCTTCATCTTGGGTTTGGGAAGAAGACCAAGACTAGAAGCCTGGCATGTGGGCCTTAGCACTGGTTGGGCAGAGATGAGTCAGGAGGCAAAGTGCCGGAGGAAAAGTTGAAGGGCATTGGGCTGAAGGATTGTGCTGGCAAGGGAAAGAGATGGAAAAGCTTACACCCACCCAGGTGCACTCCAGCCTCCTGCGCTGGACTGGGACCTGTCTGCAAACACCCTTGAGACCTATTCATCAAGACAGTCTGTGACACTGTGCTTTCAGCTTCCTTCACGTTAGAGAATTTGGCAGAATTGGAATAGCATAACTTTGTTAGGTAAAGTGAAAAGTGAAGGCAGGAAGGTGAGCTATGATACATAAATGCTAGAACGAAGTCCTTGGGTTTTTTTTGTTTGATTTTGATTGTATTGTTGGTTTTGGTGTTTTTTTTTTTTCCCTGCTTTGTTATGATGTATTTCAAAGTAAGAGTAACATTTTATGACCAGAGAATTTGTCATCAGTTCCTTGCTTTGTCTTATAATTAATGCTTTTTGTCATAAATTTTAGCAAAAACCAGAACAGTCCAGACTAATTCTACAGTAGTAGCATTAAAAAAAAGAAATGGCACATCATAAAAGAAATATAAACATATTCTCTTACTTTATCTTCTTAATTTTTACCATCCTTAAAGAATCTAAAAATTGTAGCAGATATTTTCTTATTAATGTAATTTGTAACATCTGGTACATATTACAAGAGCCAGTCAATACATGCTTTAATATTTCCATGCATTTCAGATGGAGAAAATGCAGTGGCTCCTGTGATTCTTAAATTGCTTTGGCAGACAAGGTGAGGAAAGGTGATCAAAAGCTGTCTTACCGTTAACGTATTCAGCTGCATAAAGTAATATATAAACTCTGTAGTCAGGTGGGAGCAAATATTTGTTTTTAAAATACTTAAATGCTGTTTCAGTGCAATTGAAGAATAATTATGGGCTAATGTTTTTATTTTTTATTTTTTTTATTAAATATGGGTCTTTGTTTTATTTCAGGAGTGTGATTAAGTGTAGTCTTTGGGTGAGTTAAAAAAGGTTAACCCTATCCTTTTTTTTTTTTTCCCCCATTTTGGTATTAGTGTAAATTCTGCCCTGTAACCAAGTTTGACCCAAATTGATCAGTGTTCTGCTTCTGAGTTTGGACTGATGCATTCAGCTTCCTTGCAGTTACAAGGCAAATAAATGGGAGGAAAAAAAAAAAAAAAAAAGGATGTATTTTAAAACTGGACAGATGAGCACTCTGCTTCTGTCACTTAAGGCAGTGCCCTGCATGGTCACACCCTGAGCAGCTCCATTCCATGCTCTATGGGAAGAGGGAGACATATCTGTCCCACACAGTGTGGCGCTTAGCAGAGAAACCTGTGATACTTCAGCTGGCTCCAAAACAGGAAGCATTGTAGAGTTATCTGCACTATGGTAATACAACTGTATCAGGCTGGTAGAATACAAGTGAGATCTTTGGTACTGTACTTTGCTGCATACATCTACTGACTCACCTGAAAGTTGCTTCAGTATTTGCAATGTTGGAAAGTATGATGGGACCTGCTAATTGAAACCGCATGAAAATACATGCACGTGAGGGGACTCAGCATGATCAGCACCTGCTGAGAGAGCAGCCTTCAGGAGAGAAGAGAGCACAAGATACTGATATGCTTGCTATTTCCTGGTTGTCCATTACGGACTATATATCACACAGCTCTCTGTGTGTGTGTGTGTGTGTGTGTATAGCTTTTATTCTTTTTCTTTTTTTTTTTAAGTACAATGTTATGTTACTTAAAGCTATTTAATGAAAACAAAGCCTTTTCCAGAACAGGTACCACATGAACAGTCCAGCTTTCCTTTCTATTCTTCATGTCTTTACCACATGTATTAGCAGTACAGTTTTTAAGGCTCTCATCCAGTGAAGTATTTAAGCAGGTGCTTAATCTTAAGCATATGCTTAAATGTTTTTTTCTCTTAAACCCTTATTCGTGGCTTCCACTAAGATTGCTGAAAAGAGTGATAAATGTATGGAAGTTTCTGTGCTGTAGAAAGCTGTCTATTAGTAACTCCAGAGAAACCACCAAGTGATTCCGCATGGACCACCAAACTGTCTTTGGAGTCTAATGATTTTCATTTGCACTGTCAGTCCGGGGTGGACTTAAGATGAAAAGTTATGTAATATTTTTTCCAGCTCCCTAAGCTATTCAATCCTCCTTCCATCATTTGTTTAATACATTCCTCATATGTTGTTCTGGTCTCCTGACACCCAGGCTGTTCCTGGGAACAGCTGAATTCCCATATGAGGGGAAACACATTTCCATATGTTTTTTAGTATTTCAAAAGTGTTATTTTATTTAATAGATTTAAAATATTTAAACCCCCACCCTTCCACCCCCCTTGGCATACTTTCAGTGGATGTCTCAAGAGCAGAAATAAGAGAATGCTTTTCACAGGAGTTCAGAGTGACGTATAGTCAAGAAATGTGTGAGGAAATTATTGCTTTGTATAAAGCAAACTCAGTCTCCTCTCAGTTTTATTCAGACCTCTTCACCTCTCTGCCTCTCTTCAAAACTACTCTTTCTGTTTTAGTTTTAAGAGCTAATAAAACATAGAGAACACTTGTGTCAATTTTAGATTGTCAGTGTCAGGGTTGCATTACTCCATTTGCCATAAGACTTCATTAAAATATCGGCACTCTGTTAAGAGGGAGAACCAGGTCCATGCTATCTGAAAAATTCCCTCACTAGTATTTTGGGGCTTCTTTTAAGTTGCAGAGTAGAGATGTCTCTTTAATACAGAAATGTTAGACCTATGTGAAACTAGCGTTGGGAATAGAAGATGATGGGCTAACTTTCAGGCTAAACTCCTGAAGGCACTGTATGTTATTCAGGCCTGCTTGCCTTGCCAAAGGCTCTGAAACTGAGGAGGACAAAGAAGATGATTATCTTGTGGAGCTCTGAAAAATGAAATCTGCTGAGCAAAATAATGGAGTCAAGGATGACTCCAAGCCATTCTATGATTCTAAGCCATTCTATGAATTTCCTTCTTGCCTTTTAAGTGAGAGGATTTTATACGTGATATAGATGCTACAGCTTGCACTGATCATAACCATCTCAAAATGAGTGTTCTTGCATGTCCCAGACAGGTGAAGTCATTACAAATCAGTAGCTAGCTGATGAATCTCTGGAAGAGCAGTGTTACTCAGGAGCTGCAGCATTCCATAACCATGAAGTTTCACTGTATGGAATACAGCAAAGAAAATCAAGAAACCGTGGAAAACAAAAGTAACGTATACCATTGAAATAAATGATCTTTTTAAATAGGAACAGTAGAAAATGACATAGTGTTCCCTAACTTATGCTCTTTGGGTTCTCAGCGTTCTGTGTATCCAGGGAATGCAGTGTGGTCACCCCAGGTATCTTAAGTTTCCTAAATGAGCGAAAAATTCCCCAAATTTGAGAAAATACAACAGATCTGTGCATCTTTCTTCCTCTTCTCCTCCTGTGTCACCAAATGTTTGCTGTTAATGCTTCTCCATGATCCCACGTGCTGCTGGAACCTGAATGAGTCACTGAGAGAGACAGACTTGCTGGACGGCAAAGGCACAGAGGCAGTGTTTTCTAAGAGTTCTGAAACAATAGAGAATACTTGAATGTCCAAAAAAGGAAGCACTAAACTTTTGTTGTGCTAGACTGTCACTGGCTTATTGTCAACTCATTAGGAAGCACCCCGAGCAATGACAGAGGAATGTATTTGAAAATACATTTGGGACTAGTTTGCAAGCAGAATGTTTATGCTCACTTTGAGATTTTTCCTTCTTTGTATTGGATTATTGTGCTGAGGGTATGCGTATTTAGGATTGTTGATTAGCAGTGGCCAGAAAACAGCAGTTTCTTTTGATGAGTATTTCTGAGGTTTTAGAATTTGGTTTCAGTCCACATGTGCTGGAATGAAAATGGGAATTTCAATGTCTTTTAGCAAAAAGAAAAAGAGAGAAGAATCAAGTGAGATAAAACAATCAACAATAATGTAATTAAAAGACAAGCTTGGCATTAACCAGGCCTATGAGGAAAAAAAAACGGCTGCTTCTGGTAAGCTGAAGACCTTGTAAATAACACCTTTGGTTTTTCTGCATTCTTCCGAGAGTACTGAGGGAGCTGGCGGAAGAGATAGCCAAGCCACTTTCCATCATCTATCAGTGTTCCTGGTCTACTGGGGAGGTCCCAGAAGACTGGAGACTTGCCAATGTGACTTCCATCTACAAGAAGGGTCGTAAGGAGGATCCGGGGAACTACAGGCCTGTCAGCCTGACCTCGGTGCCAGGGAAGTGTATGGAGCAGATTGTCCTGAGGGAGATCACGCAGCATTTGCAGGACAGTCAGGGGACCAGGCCCAGCCAGCATGGGTTTGTGAAGGGCAGGTCCTGCTTGACCACACTGATCTCCTTCTATGATCGAGTGACCCGTCTGATGGATGAGGGAAAGGCTGTTGATGTGGTCTACCTAGACTTCAGCAAAGCCTTTGACACTGTCTCCCACAGTATTCTCCTGGAGAAACTGGCAGCCCGTGGCTTGGACAGGTACACTCTTTGCTGGGTAAGGAGCTGGCTGGAGGGCCGGGCCCAGAGAGTGGTGGTGAATGGAGTTAAATCCAGCTGGCGACCAGTCACGAGTGGTGTTCCCCAGGGGTCGGTGCTGGGGCCTGTCCTCTTCGTTATCTTTATTGATGACCTGGATGAGGGCATTGAGAGCACCCTCAGTAAGTTTGCAGACGACACCAAGCTGGCAGGAAGTGTCGATCTGCCTGGGGGGTAGAGAGGCCCTACAGAGAGATCTGGACAGGCTGGATCTCTGGGCTGAAGCCAATGGGATGAGGTTCAACAAGACCAAGTGCCGGGTCCTGCACTTTAGCTGCAACAACCCCAGGCAACGCTACAGGCTTGGGGCAGAGTGGCTGGAAGGTTGTGTGGAGGAAACGGACCTGGGGGTATTAGTCGATGCTCGGCTGAGCATGAGCCAGCAGTGTGCCCAGGTGGCCAAGAAGGCCCATGGCATCCTGTCTTGTATCAGAAATAGTGTTGCCAATAGGAGTAGGGAAGTCATTCTCCCTCTATACTCAGCCCTGGTGAGGCCGCACCTCGAGTACTGTGTCCAGTTTTGGGCCCCTCCCTGCAAGAAAGACATTGAGGCCCTGGAGCGTGTTCAGAGGAGGGCGACGAAGCTGGTGAGGGGTCTGGAGCACAAGCCTTATGAGGAGCAGCTGAGGAAGCTGGGATTGTTCAGTCTGGAGAAGAGGAGGCTCAGGGGAGACCTTATCACTCTCTATAACTACCTGAAGGGAGGTTGTAGTGAGCTGGGGGTCGGCCTCTTCTCTCTCATGACTGGATGAGGGGGAATGACTTCAAGTTGAGCCAGAGAAGATTTAGGCTGGACATTAGGAAATACTACTTTTCTGAAAGAGTGGTCAGGCACTGGAATGGGCTGCCCAGGGAGGTGGTTGAGTCACCGTCCCTGGAGTTGTTCAAGAAACGTTTAGATGTGGCGTTGAGAGACATGGTTTAGTGGGGTTATTGGTGGTAGGTGAATGGTTGGACTGTGCGACCTTGTAGGTCTTTTCCAACCTAGCTAATTCTATGATTCTATGATTCCATGACAGGCTATAGGAAACCTGTCTGATTAAGAAAACATTCTAGCTCTGGCAGAATGGCAATTCTGGAAATAAAAAATATCACCGAAACTCTTTTCATTAGTTTTACTGAGAACCCAAGAGCCAACTTCACCTTAGAAGATTAGACCTGGAGGCATGGAAAATGAAGACATCTGCAAATCCTAATCTTATATTTCCTGTAGAGGAAGCTGCCTCTAGATTACATTGATTTGAAAATATGCAGTTTCATGAGAAAGCGTTAGTGGCACCTACATTTTACTCTCAGAAACATGAAGAGCATCCCGAGAGTAATGTCTGCAGTGACAAATATGAGGATGGTGTCTACATATCTCATTGCCATGCTGGTATATCTTGACCTGAAAAATTTTGTGTTTCCAAAAACAAAAAAAATTATATGGGCTCATCATAGCCAATTTGTGATTGCAAGACTTTTTTGAGAATAAAAGGGGAGCAGGTCAAACTGAAAAACGTACTTTAAAGGTAGATTGTTTTCTTTCAGTTCCAGCTTTCTCTTTTCAGGTGAGAATTCCACTACTGTGACCATACCTAAAATTTATAAACTGCTCCAAAAAGTTGAGAATATTATAGTTCAAAAATTTCATTTGATGTTTGGAATAAGTTACCAGGAAAGGAAATTGCAGCAAGAAGCATAAATCAGCTTAAAAGTCAACTACATTTATTTCTGGAAAAGCAATAATGTGAGAGATAAAGCAAAAAGTATAATAGAAATATAAGTGAAAGAAAGGTAGGCATAACAAGATAGTTGGCCTTATTCCTATTTTATGCTTTAATTGTTCTGTGCAAGAATCAACTTAGGCCTCACCTGTGGACATGCATTCCCTACATGGCTTATTTCTATAAAACCTGTGGTTTTGCACCATATCCCTTAATTGCATGCAAATGCAGTATCAATACCAGATCAGCAAGATACTACAACTAGAGGAGAAAAATATATTCCAGAATTTTAAAAAAGCATTCTGAGTGTAGTGACCCCAAACTAGCCCAAACAGTGGGCTTGATCATACATTCTTTGCACCCTATGCATCCTGCTCCCAGTCCAAAAGTGGTAGGTTTGGTATTGGCGTGGGTCTGGCAGCTGCTGTGTTAGAGCAGCACTGTGCTGTCAGTGGGAATTGGGGCTGGCTGGCACCAGTACCCTCTTCCACTTCAGTTGTGAACTCAGTTGTCATCAGTTCAGGGCTCTATATACTGCATATTGCTGTGTAGACTTGAATAATCTCATGGGACTTTGTCTACTGTTTTAATGTAAGGATAAATTTGGATTGTCAGTGCATCTCAGAGGTACGACGCTTAGTGTCTTCTGGCATTTCACTTCTGGTCTCATAAGAAAGAAATATTTCTGGCTTCACTTGCAGAAAATAGTATTAAAAAAAATTGGCTTCACTGCCTACAAGGAGGCTTAAATGTTGAAACAGGCTTTTGGAAAAGCCTCTATTGTGCTTGTGTATAAGTATAACGTTTCTAGGGCAGGAAAGGACCAGACGAGTAATCCTGTGGCTCTCATCTACAGGCTTCTTGTGTCTGAAGCACATAAGGAGGTGGTGGCTGTCACCACAGCTCTGCAGTTCTCAGAATGGAGAGGCTGTGTCAGAGGGGGCTCTGCCTTGCTGACAGCAGCTGCTGAGCCCTTCCTTTTTTGAGGTGCTTGCTCATCTAGAGAGGTCTAACAACAGTGCAAAGATATTTCCTTCCAGGTTCTGAGCGACAGAAGTGTAATTTATCATATCTAGATTTGATCATTTAATAAGCTTGGATTGTTTATTAATTGTATTCCTTTCTCAAAGCTTCAAAGATCATAAATCTCAGAGAGTCTGTTGTCTTCAATACAGGATTATTTGCTGTTAAAACCTGAGTGTTTCTATCATCACAAACCTTTTCTACGTGCAAGTCCCTTAATTTGAGCAGCGTGATGTTTTTAGCTCAAATTAGTGGGCTCACAAGGGAATACTAGCTGCACTTTATTAGATCCACTCCCTAGCTGCTAATCTGATCTCTCTGTGCAGAAAGCCAATCTCTGTGTGTAGAACAGGTGTTATTTCACAGAGTGCTCTCACACAAGCAAGACTAGCCCAAAAGTCGTTAACATCAAGGCAAATGGTCTGACTCTGCAGTGAAGATATGGTAATGGCAACAGACTTACAGCAGATAGTCATAAACAGCTTTGGTTAGGTTTAAGATGTTACCTTCTGTAGAAAAAAATAAAAAAACCTGTCCTTTCACAGAGAAAATACTCAGGGAATGGCTTTCTCCAAAGTTTTGAGATACTTTGCTTGATTCAACTTCAGAAGTTTATGGTTTTGTACAACTGTGTTTAAAAATCCCTTTAGCGCTACATCAACTTATCTGTGCTTTTGTGGTCTCTGAAATGCAGGTACACTAGAGTGATCACTCTTTAGATGAAGCCCACCTAGATGAAAAAAAGATCCTGATTTATTACATGAGAAATAACTTCAGTTTATTTCTTCTGAGATTCCTCAGACTACTCACTATTCTTTCACTATGAGAAAGAAGCCATGGGCAATTGCATAACAATCCCATGACTTGCCACAGCAAGAGATGCATTTGTTTCTCCCATGCTCGCACAATGTCTGGGCTCACATGTCAGCCCATAATTTTGCATGTTAATAAAAATGCATTGATTTTGCGTGTCAGTGAACAAGATTTATGGTAGGTGGATGGCAATATTTGCTGCCATGAAGCCTAGGACACGGAGTGTAAGAATGATATTTACAATATGGACAATATCTTTGTAACTAGACAAGTCTGTTTCTCAGCAGACCATGACACTGAACTGTTCCAATGAATGCAAGATTGCTCCTACTGTGGCTGTTTTAAAAGCTGTCCAGCCTACAGCAGGACCTAGGGCCCTGCCAAGGCCACCCATGAGACGCAGGCTGCAGGTGAATGCACCATGCAGCAGAGGAGTGCCAGAGATGGCCATGCGCCCTTCCTTTCAGGTGGGGACCGTTCCAGTGGAAAGAAGCCCCTGCTGGGGGCAGACTTACCTGCTTCATAGCTCTTCTGCACAGGAATAAAGCAGATGTGGAGTTTCCTTTCTTTAAATAACTCTTTAAGCAAAGTAAATGAAACTGTTAGTGGACAAATGTTTTGAAGGCCAGTGTAATATGGTGAGTTTCCCTGGCATAGTAAAAGACCTCATCATACTCGAGACCTGGCAGATAACTGCAAGCAACTGAGTTACTGCAAGGCTGAGTTTTTAGACATATTGCCTGTAGACATACATTTTGCTCATTTTGGTTCCTCTCAGATCCCTGTAATGAAGGGTAAACAAAAGCAATCAATATACATCTCATTTTGATAACAAAATGGAATTCTTGTAGTAAAATGATGTGTCATGGCTTTCAAGTTCTCTAGCACAGCTAGATGATGGGACTGACTCTGTAGATAACAGAGGTTTCACTAGCTTCAACTTTCAGAGGCTGAGAGTTTGCTTGTGTCACAAAATCCAGAGGAGCAAGCTGACCTTTGAATTAGCTAGAGCCTTCCTTGTTTACTCCCTGTGAAAGTAAAGTAGGCAACTTTATCTTAATGCTACTGAGGGCCACCCTCAGTTATCTTTAAGTCCACCAGCAGGCCTGTATGGTGTTTCAGGTTGGATATAAGGAAAAATGTCTCTGAAAGAGTGGTCAGGTGCTGGAATGGGCTGCCCAGGGAGGTGACTGAGTCACTGTCCCTGGAGATGTGTAGATGTGGCACTAAGAGACATGATTTAGTGGGGAAATATTGGTAGTAGGTAGACAGATGGACAGGATGGTCTTGGAGGTCTTTTCCAGCCTTGATGATTCTATGATTCCTATCGACTGATTGTAGGCAGCTCCCTTTATGGTGCTTGTTTAGTCTCTTTGACTGTACTTCTGTGGTTCTTGGCCTATTTCACAGCATGCAGATGTGTAATTAGGTGGTATTTAAGTCATTCTAAAATGGATTTGAAAATGGTCACACTGGGTAGGAGTATAGAGTCTTTACTGTAGTAGAAATTCCCCTTAGTTCACTCTCTTGCTTTTAGGTATAATTTTCTGTCCTGAACTTTAGAAGTACAACCATGAAAGCTGAGGTAAAAATCTCCAGTAGAGAGGAGAATGACTAGCTGGCTGGTGGCTCTGTGGATGCTGTAATAGTAAGTGACATTCTGGCCTCCCTGACACAGAGTAAGTTTTTGCTTAGGTTGAGGGATCAGGATTTCTCCTGTCCTCTGCAAGCTGTTTGTGGTAAATGGAATGGTTCCAGCTGAAGTTCTGTTCTGGGGAAATGAGCAACATAGTGGCTTATGTGTGGAAAATCAGATAGCTTGAATGGTCATAAACTAATGAGTTCCCCACGTTTTTCATCAAGAAAGTTTTTTTCCAGTTGCATGCTTTAATTAAGCACCATAAAAATACTTGGAATGGGATATGATTTCAGTATAGGTAGATATGTTAATATTAAGTATAAGTAACTTTTCAACAAAATATGCAAGGGAGTGCAGCGAAGAGCATTATAGGGTCAGATCTTAGCACAAGAAACCTGACAGAGGCTATCTGCATATAACTGTTTTTAGTGGAACTTTTCTTTCCAAATCTGTCAACAGGTGATTCATATCCTGAAGCAGGAGAGGATTTCGGCTCATATTTTTGCATGCTAGGTTTAGGTGAAAAGGAAGAAAAGGGAAGAAGCACATAAACGTTTCCTAGTTCCAAAGTATTTTGTCTTTTGTATTAGTAATTATGTAATGAGAATCGCAGGATGTGTCATTTTTCTTCGATTGACATCTTGCCATCAGATTCCAGAGTAACTGGGCACATCTTACTGAAGATGTACTGTATTCAGAAAGAACCTCAAGATGAGTACCTAGAAGCTGATTTGTGGAATACACTCTCAGAGAGCATTTCAGAAATGGCAAGATGTTTAACGGATGTATCATCTTTCAGTGTTAAGCTCTTCTGAGCTGTGGACTAAAGTTGGTGTATGAGGTTGATGGCTGGTTTCTGTCATTGCAATCTTCTGGCTCAAACGGTTTTCTCTGGGAAGAGTCATTTAGAAAATCAAGACATTGGTTGCTGGCTACTTCATCTACTAGACAAAAGCATCATCTCCATGCTTACCAAATATTAGATACTACTAGATAGATATTATTAGTCTATTTTTAGAGGCCAAATGAGGTTTTCTAGAAGATCATTTGATCTGCAAATGCCTAAATGTAGCTTAAATATCTGATCCCCGGTGAATTACATGATTGTATTAGAGAATGTAATGGTGTTTGAGCGACCTGAATTAGGTATTTTAAACACATACTTCCTCCCTAGATGAGTTTTCCATGTTGAAATTTATTTCAGATAATTGAAGGTATAGACAGAAATGTTGGAGTTATTCCTAAGAAGAAAGAAAAGATGTTGCGTATGGAAAAGTATTCCAGACTGTAAGGCTCTGAGTATAGCATCTCAAAAATCTTTGGAGCTAGTCCTGGATCAAGATTTTAATTTCTCTGAGTGGATTTTAAAGGATATGTGAATCTTCATGCGAGAGAATTCTGTGACAAACCATTTTAAGAAGATATTTTCTTTAATTGATCGCTGCTTTTTGACTTTGTTTTTCAGATAGTGCAGCCATGCTATGTAACTGGAAGCAATTGCTAGATGGGTACGGAAAATAATTCTGTCAAGTTTTCTCTGCATGTATCGGAAATGTTCTTGTATTAATTATCTGGATAGAGAGGGGGAGTTCTGTGTCTTTATGAAAAATTGTTTGGTGTTTTTTCTCCCCACGTGGAAAGTAAAGTCAGAAAACAGAAACTGCTTCTTCTCCTTGCTTTGCTCCCTTTTTCTGTGCTGATTTGGGAGTTTGAACACTGTTCCCTGGCTGCATTTTAAATCCATTCTGAAGTAGAGCATCCACGTTTGAGTTTTTGCCCAAGGAATCATTTCATTAACTCTTCTCAAAATCCCGCACTAGCTCTGTGTGAGAAAGGCTTCACTGGTGGGGACAAGGGGAGGAAGAAGGGCTGAAAATGTGCTTTATGGGCTTTCCTAAAATATGTGGAAACCAGCCACTGTGGTAATCAGTTCAGCTAAGCTCTTTCCTAAAATGAGCTTGATGTTAGATAGCAGAACTTAGTCTTTCTGCTGTTAAAGTTTAGCAGTGGTGGTCTTCAACTCTTTGAACTCAACATGAATATCATGTTCTGCTTTAAGATTTATCTCTGTGTCCCAGTTAAGCTGATTTAAAGGAAAAAAAGAACCCAAAGAAATGTGAGAACTGATGAACTGGTCTTACCAAGGTATGTAGGATCTTTTGCATCTTAAAATGAACTATCCTGAGTGAGTGACCCGTTTTCCATGGAGCTGCCGCAATATAAATCAAATGCACACAAAACGAACAAAACAGTTGTGACTTGTAAGGGTCTGACTGAGATTTCTCTGCTCTCAAGCTTTGGCCTTGGTGTCTTTGACAAAATACCTTGCTCTTTACTGGCTGCTCACTACCACAGCGACTGTGAAAGTGCTTTTTCTCTCTAGGCCCATCTGCAGCTCTGCAGGGAGGTCACTTAAAGCCATCATCCAATCTTTGATGCTTGTGTGGGCTTTGGGGAAAGAACACTCCCACAGCAAGCCTGTAGCAGGTCTCCATACTAGCAGATCCTGCGGTTTCAAGATCTCCTCCACACCTTCTGGACCTTTTTGTCCTCAGTGAACTGATGGAAAAGAGATTTCCATGGAAGCACTTGGGCTCCTGACAGGGCAGTTAGATCATTCCCATTCCCTCTTCTACCACCCCAGCAGAACTGCTTCAGTTTCACTGCTAGTGATGCCCCCATGGTCCCCAAATTTGCCTGTACACCTCATTCCTCAGCACTGGGGCAGTTCTGATTTCATGTGTAAAAAGTGCTTTTTTAAGCATTTCTCCATTTGGTGAAGACAGATCGCTCCATAGTGTCTGTTTCCGCTCCCTACACAGATCTCCTGTAGATATAACATATGCTCATAAAACCGGCTGGAAGTGTGACACGTAAACAGCAGTCACTCAGCAGTGGCAGCTCATGCCAGCTTCAGTGGAACAGAGCATGAGAATTAAATTTATACTCTCCTCCTTCCCTACAGAAAATAACTCTTTGGCACAAGTTTCTCAGCTTGTGTAAAAAGTCAGAGAAGTCGTGACAGTTTGCACTAGCTGGCAGTCTTCATCTACCTCTGAATGTTTCAAAATCTCTCCTTCCTGGGGAGAAGGAGTTGGAGAGGAAGAAGAGAAATTGTTTGGCTATACCAAGCAAGAGCCTGTTGTGGGCTGGTGAGAATGCCAAAGCTCGGTGTTAGTGGTTATGTTACTTTTCCTACCACAGGTGTTAATCTTGGCATGTGAGACAGCTAGTGGAACAGAATGAGCACTGGCTTCATGTGGTGCAATGACGTTTCTTTAAATGGCCTGTTTACTTAGGTTGACAAATGGCAGGCTGGCAACACTGGAAACAGATTTCCCATTGATCCACAAAACCGGTACAGAAACAAAGGAGAAACAGCAGATTTCACTAATTCCACTCCCCATTTCCCTCCATCCAGCCACTTACCTCTTAAAGGGTGTCTTCTCTGGCTCACTAGACTGGCTTTTTAGTTGACAATGCCACTCTTGCTACCGTTGCATAGGCTGTGTTTATAATGATTAATTGTGCTGCTTTTAAAACTCTCTCAAAAGCCACCAAGAACTTGCTGCTTCATCCATCACTACTTGCCAGACTCGAATGGGACACTGATTTTGGAATGACTTTTTTTTCTTCATCTTTCATAGAATGGCTTGGGTTGGAAGGTACCTTAAAGCCCATCCAATTCCATGCCCCTGTCATGGACAGAGCTGTCACACACTAGATCAGGCTGCCCAGGGCCCTACCCAACCTGGCCTTGATGGGGTATCCACAGCTTCTCTGGGCAGCCTGTGCCAATGTCTCACCACACTCTGAGTAAAGAATTTCCTCGTAATATCTAACCTAAATCTCTTCTCTTTTAGTTTAAATCCATTTCCCCTTGTCTTATCATTATCTGATCATGTAAATAGTCAATACATAGTATAACCCAATTTGCTCTGAATTTAAACAGAAATTTAGTGTTAACTGACTTTTATCAGCACAACTTCAAGTTAGGATGCCGCATAGAGTGCCTGCATGCAATGGCAATAACTGAGCACGCAGGAAACCCAGCTAATGAAGCTCAGCACACCTTGCACAAGCACAGGCAGTGCAGTGGATTACCCAGTCCGGATCCTGCCAGAGGTTAGTGAAGAACTGCAGTTTTCTGAACAGAACATCCTGCTCTCATTTGGCCAGATTGTCCTCCTCATCCTTCTTTGGAGTAATCAAAGGCTTACTGAAGTTGGCTTTTCTTTTCAGCTTCCAGTACCAGTTCCTCAGGCACCTGCAGCTCCTTAGCCACTTCTGAAGACTCGACAAAGGTATAGAACTCATCCTCCAGCTGCTGGATCTTCTGCTTGCAGAGGCTAACTCTGTGGGCCTCTCCTGGTTTTGATTCGTGCTGTAGAAAGTGCTGATGTGGGCAGGAGGGGAGGTGTCCTGTATCCCGTTCCTGATCTCTTGGCCCAGATGCTCACTGAAGGTCTCATCATTTACTCTCTTGTTAGAGGTGTTCTTGAGACAGTAGGACTTAAATTTCACCACATCATTCTCTGCTAGTCTGATCTTCATCTCCAAGCCTCAGTCAAATGTGCAAGTGACGTGATAGGCTGTTCTGCAGTTCTTCACTGAACACAGAAGAAATTAGATTAAAATTCATCAAATATAAATTTAAGAACCACACCACCTAAAACTATTTGAGCAGTTAGGGCTGCTTGGGAAGAAACAACCTTATTACCATACTCTGATTCTAAGCTGCCTGTACATTCTTGCTCTCTTTTAATTAGGTTTACAATTTAGTTCTTTCAGGTCCAGTAACGATCAAGTGGCTCAATGGTATAGGTGTGGTTAACCCCTCCCTAGCCCAAACCCACTACTCAATAACCAGCAAATCCTCAAGAGGAGCATTCTTGCACTGGCTGGAGTCACTTGCTTAGAGCAGCATTACACAAAACAAAACATTCCCCCTTGACTGTGCCAGCATGAGAGAGGAAAAAACCATCTTGGTTGGTCCAGGCCAGCCTGATACTTTTAATTCTCAGTACCTGGACCCATGCTACCCAAAAGGCTTTGACTGAAAAGGTAATTTTTTATCCTGTTGTTAAAGGTGTTGTTGTTACTTTTTAAAAAAAATATTATTGTTATTTTTGTTTTCTTTCTTTAATGAAAGAAATGCCTTATAAATGTCTTATCATAGCACAGGCACATCAGCTTGTCTCTTAGGTCTGGTTACTCCTAGCACAGGTACAAGAAATCCAACCCTCACCATCCTGATCATACCTGCTAACAAACAGGAAATGGTAACAGGGAACTTTCTCTTTGAAACATGAATACTTTAGGAATGGCACAATATGTAATATAGGCCACTTCATTGTGTAAAGTGTCCCTGTGGAGGAAAACACCACTTTGCATCTTCTTTGCAGAGACTTTCTATGATAGGAATAAAAATGAACTCATTTACATATTTGTCACCTTTGTGCAGTTTTCTGGCAATTTTCAAAAGTACGTAAGTGAAAAGTACACTTATATATCATAGGCAAGCCATTTCTAACTGCTGAGATTGAAAACACTTGGCATCAAGGACCGTGATTTCTACACTTTTGTAGAACATATTAGAGTGCTAAAGAGTAATGAGACCTTTGAATTCTGGCACATTTATTGTTGGTAGGCTATTTTTACTGTGATGATACAAGAGTGTGTACAAGGCTGTGCAGAGCCAGTTATATTCATTGTACAAAACTTTTGGACTAGGTTAATGTTGAATTCTAACCCGTCCTTTTACAAAGCCAGATGAAAAAATTGCTGGTATCTGTGTATTTAGATCAGACTCACAGATATTAGCTCTGACACCTAGACTCATCTACTGGCCACTTTTTAAGTTCCTGCAATGCTTTTTAAGACATTAAAAGCATTTGAAGAAAATTAAATTTCTAATGGAAACATGAAATCCTTATGAATACTCTGATTGTAAAGAAGCAATAAAAATGCTTTCAGTGCATTTTAAGTCAACAGTAATTAATGAGCAATTATAATAATAGATTTAATTCTGCTTGAGGTAGCATTGGTTTCAGATCAAGAGCTGAGATGTGAAAATTCAGGTCAAAAACATAAAAACGAAGACAGCTTCAGACCCACAAACTATAATTAATTTTGAGAAAGGATTTTTCCATCCTTTAACTTCAACAAAACTCTTTTCATCTATTTTTCCTTTTCATCTAGTTGAATTAAGATGTAAATGCTAAATTTTATTAATTATCAAGATTTCCTACAAACTTGTCACATCTTCCATAATGTTTTCACATTATGTGGCATTATGGAGAGTAAAGCTGTTATGCTGATTGTTGTTGTCAAGGTTTTAGTGGTTTGTTGTTGCTGTTGTTATTGTTTTTGTATTTTTTCTTGGAAATATTGACGGTGAAGGACAGCGTGACAGTTTATACATGTTAACTGATTTCTTTAATTTCTGTCATAGTTCATAATGTCAAGACTGAGGTGAAGGCTTGATAGTTGAAAGCATCATTGGTAATATGAATATTGTTGTCAGTTCTGCAGCAATCATCATGTGTCCATAAAATGCACAGCTTTTGTGGATTCACTGTAACTGACATTTGCTTGCTTTACTCTTTCCTTCCCCTCTTTGGAGTCCCCATTCACACAGTAAGCTATTCTTGCTTGCAGAAGCACAAAATGTTCTTCTCCTTCACCAGCACTAAAGGCACCTCATCTGCTTGATTTAACACATCTTTTCAGAGATGCTTCTGTAGACTGTTACTGTGACCTCGGGTGTTATCAAGTGTGTTTGTGAAAGTTTCAGCAAATCGAAAGTTTTAATTGGTGCAAGGAAGATGTCTTAGGAGATTCTTTCTTTGGTCAGTTTTCTTTGAGTAGAATGGTTCCCCCCCCCTGTTTTTAAAAACACAAAATTCAGCCTCAGAGAACACTGCCCAAACTATTCTGCCTGTTAAAACAAGAGCAGACTAGCCTCAGAGTGGATTTAACAATTGTTTGTCTGTCTTGTACTGTATAACAGAGGATGAATTATAGGGAAGTGGGTGTCAAGATCATGTGATTTTTCCCATGTTCTTGCAGTTCAGTGGCAGCTGTGTCCTCTTATCTAGAGGCAAAACTAGAAACAAAGCCTTTTAAATGAATAAGTGCCCTAACATGCCATTAAATGGATGCAACGTAGATTGTTCATAAGTAATCATCCTGAAGAATTTAAACACAGACACCAATGTAGAATTTTAGCACCCAAGAACCTCACTCCACAGTAGACCTGAATACATAAAGAGGTAATTATTTCCCAGTTTTAGTATACGCTCATATTGTACTATATTTCAGGGGGAAGTGTTCCAGAGACTGGATTAGGCATAAGAATGGGCTTCTCCCCAACTTGATGGAAAAATTTGTATGAAATTATCTTTCTACCCCTTCCAGCCTCTTCCACCCACACTGCACCTGTAGTCTTTGCCAAAAGATGTCAGTTGTTCTTTCTGATTCAATCTTCTTCATGATCTAAAAACACTCTTCCAGCCTGGAGCGGATGTGGAAACTTACAGCAGCAGATGTGGATTTTGTACTTTAAAAGGAATTGGCATTGGAGCACCAAACATGTTTGACACTTGCTTGTATGGGAGAACCAAGTGGTAGAGGAGCAAAGGCCAGAGTAACAAAGGACATACTTCAGTGCCAGATGAACAGATGTACATTCAATGAGTAGGTCTGCCTTGCTAAAATGTATCTTGTTCTCAGAAGGTCGAAAATTCTCTGTGACTCACCTGGTTATGAGTCTCTGTTATGATAAAAATGTTGGCTCTGGTCTGCCTGTTCTCCAGAAACTTACATTGCTTGTACCTTGTGAATTCTTCATGCCTATACTTCCACAGTTGTTCCTCTTGGCTAGGAAAATGTATCAGCTAATTCTACAGCTACAATGTTTTGTTTCACAAACTAGTAACAATATTATCTTTCCCACTGTTCAGATCTCTAAAGCATGTCTCTAAGTGTTTACCCAGCCATCTGCCAGCTCCTTCTTGAAATGACTTAAGTTGGAAGGGGCCTTAAAGGCTGTCTATTTGCAATCCCCCCGCCATGGACAGGGACACCTTCCACTAAATGGGGTTGCTCAAAGCCCCATCCAGTTTGGCCTTCAACACTTCAAGGGATGGGGCATCCATAGCTTCTCTGGACTGCCTGCTCCAGTGCCTCTCCACTCTCATAGTGAAGAATTTCTTCTTAATAGATATTAAGAAGAATCTAAATCTAGATTTAGATTTAGATTCTATCTAAATCTACCCTTTTTTAGCTCCACAAAGTCTATTTGTCTGCAAGTAAACGGAAATGTAACAAGCGGCCCTCAAGCATCAGGCTGATGTGGAAGAGAACATAGTACCCACTCAGAAGAGAGCACATCCCACCTACCAGCACAGGGTGAAAATTAAGATGTATTTTATCTTTAATATAAATGTGAATGGAAGCTGGCATGCCATGACTGCACATGGTGGTGTATGGAGCATTTGATGTCTCAACTACTGCAACTAAACTTTCAGTTTTACAGATAGTTCTGCCTATTTCTTTGTTAATCATCATGTTTGCTCTTCAAGCCTTATCTTCATCATCTTACATAGTCATCAGTTAATGTCTTCAGCTCTCTCTTCTAGCAGAATGTTGCCAACATTCCCTTGGGGCTCAGTGTATTTATGAAATGTGATAGAAGACAAATCCAGCAAAGGAAAGAAATGAGACATTTCAAATTAAATGATAAAGGGACACCGCCAAACTCAGTTTTGAATACAACCCAAGACACAATGGGCTTAATCATTAGTTTAGGTACCAGCAGTCCAGCCTGCAGTGTTTTGTGTGGGTTGGCTTTTGGACTGCATGTTACTGTTAACAAATATTGTAACAAATTAGGGAACCATTTTCTGCTAGAAGAGTGTGAAGCTTAGGGATGTTTATTGACTTTTTCTCATGTAAGTTTTCTTTTTGCTTTGCCTTTCTATACTCTTCTCTGTATATGTGTATGTGTACATGCTCAGATGTTCTATGAATTTAATATAAGGCTTGGGGGGCAAAATACATGCTAATGTTGACACATAGGAAGAATAGGGGTACTGGAGAGCTTAAATAGAGATGATGGGAGAAAGAAGGTAGGAAGTACAGTGGACTCAACAAAGCTGGGAACTTGATAAATTAAGACATTAGAAATGAAGAGGAATTAAAGGGAATCAGTAAGGAGGAGAATGATGCATATTATTGCTGTTGTTACTATTCATCCTATTTATACATGAAACACACCTGGCACACACGCACACACACACAAAACTGCAGAAGAAGCACGTGAAGATCCTTATACCATTCAAGAAGTAAGGTGTAGCTCTGAATGACAGCTGCAGTGTCCCAGCTGTGACTGTGGCATTGCAGGTGGGATGTGTGCCCTTAATCTTGTGTGGGGAAGCTGCTTGGGGTCAGTGAATGGTGTCCAGGTCTTAAGTGTTCCAAATAGGCTTAATTAGATATGAAGCAAAATACACAGTATTTCTTATGTGTTGATTGTAGACCATTCAATGTGCATCTTGCCCTGGCTTTCTCCATGTTGTATCTGGATATACTAAGGACTGGATCATGTGACTGTGGAGCTGCACCGTGGAACAGTGCTAAAGACAACTTCTCTGAAGAGAAATGGGATCTGATTGCCATCAGATAGTCTTCAGGATTGCTGGCACTTCAAATGATTTTATTCATAGTTAATCGTTTCACATCAGTCACTCAAGAGAGCTTGTTCGTTAGAGGCAAGTGGTGACTAATCATCCCTTAGCCCACCTTTACCACATTCAAGAGTTGTCAGAAAACTGACAACAAGAAGAAAACTCTTAGTAACTTTTCATTATAACAAGTTGACTTAGAAGGTATCGACCCCCGCTGCTATTGGATTAGATTAAAAAAAAAAAAAAAAGGGCTTCCAAGTTCCTTTTTCTTATCCTTGTACCTTCATTACTTAGGTAATGGCAAAAATATGTTCCCCAAATGGTGAAACTAATACATGTGTAATCTCCTTCCCTGCACAGAAATTAATCAGAACTTCCAAATTTTCAAAACTTAGATTTTTTTTTTAACTCTTTATTTATTTATTTATTTATTGCTGGGGCAGCTGAGATTAGAGATCTAGAGGCTCCTCCTCCACAGCCCTATGAAATTCCTTTTGTACTGTAGGACAGTGGTACAAGTAAGCCATATTCTGGTACTACAGGCAAACTTGCAGTTCTCCAAGTGGAGGGAAAGCTAAGTGTGAACATATTCTTCAGCCTGGAGCAGATGCTGAGATGCCCTGTACTCCTTAGCTCAACATTGCAGTGTGGCTCTGAGCATGGTGGGATATAACCTGGGGGATGACACAACCATTTTCTTGGCCCCAGAGCTGAGAAGAGGCAAAAGGCAGAGTAAAGCCTCTTCTATATCAGTTCTGCTGGGAGTGGAACTGACAGTAGCTGAAGTGAGCAAAGAGAAGCAATTTAAAGGCAGCAGATGCTGCTCTAGGCTCAGCTTATAAAAGGTGTTTCCTAAAAGAAAAAAAAAAAAAAAAAAGCAAAAAGCAATGCAGTGGGGAAAAATATCCTGCAGCTGGAAGAGAGGACACTATAGAGATGAAAGGATGATAGATATCCTTTGAGATGGCAGATGTACTACCAAATATTTATTCCTTTTAAATATTTTCCTAGGTCTTTAAAGTAAAGTTGTAGCTTCTATATTGTTTCTTTTGGCAGCTTATTCTAGCCATGAGTTTCACTGTGTAATGAAATTCCACCTACAGTAAATCTTCTGAGTTCCTGGCTGTTCCTGAGGTTTAACTCTTCCAAGTCTGGCTCTGCTGATCTGCCTCCTCTGCGTCAATTTTATTTCAACTCTTTATGAGATTGGTATCAGCTGTTCCATCCTGGATGTCCTGGACAGGAATTTCCTTCTCTGTGTGTGTGACATCCAGTGGATGACTTATGAATGAATTAGGTCAACTCTATTCTCTGTAGTTCTCTTATTAATCCACCTAATTTGATCACTGGAAATTTGTCTTTGTTCCTGCCTTAGAACTCATTATTTTGATCTGGAGAATCAGCCTCTGTGAATTTAATGTATTTCTTTTGCCACAGGACCACTGCAAAAGGGGAAGTCCTCAGCCACACTATCCGGTCTACTGTCCTGATCAATGATCTGCACATGGTTGTATTCCACTTTATGATGGCTATAGGTTTGGAGCTGTATCTGAAATTGGCCCAGATTGCTCTAGCTCTTCCTGCCTGACAGCACCAAGCTAGGTGCTGTCATCAAGACGATTGACCTACTGTGTCCACCCAAGCAGCAGAGAGCAGTCTGAACCAAATACCAGCAGGAAGGTGGTGAGTGCAGTAAAAACATGATGAACTGATACACACAGGAAGCCAACAGACCTTTTCTGACAACTTTGGTCAAATTCTAACTGACCAGCCACAACTCAGTCTGAGAGAGCTTTCTCTAGGTTCTCCTGGCTTCCAGCTTCTGGGACGTAGGGGATTTTCCTATGCATCTTGAAGTCCTTTCCTTGTGGCAAAACCTCTTCTGTCTTAAGAATATTTACCAGCTATTTGGGAACTTTGTATTACATCTGGAAAAAAAAAAACCTGCTAATTTGTTGAGCAAAGAAGAGCACAGCATCTCCTACATAGACTTTCCAACCTCAGTCTGATGGTACTGTGCCTTAAATGCAGCATTTTCTGTGGAATATGAGATCTGTGTCCACTCCAGGCAGAAATTGTCCAGAAAGTTTATAATAATGACCCTGAAGTCACCAGATGCAATCATCTGAATGCCCTCTGCCTGTAAATCATGAAGGCATTTTACCTTTGTGAAATCAAACATAATTCCAAGCAGACAAATTCAGCTTGAATAGTTGGTTTGCCTGAGGAAAGCCTTTGAGAACATACCAAAGAACTACTAACTTTGAACTTAAGATATCAGAGTACTATGGGTTACCTAGTGCTGCTTTTCTTCTTAAAGAGCTATGCATTATTGATCAATTTTACACTACATTGCAAATATGACTTCAGTAGCCCAAACAATAGGTTGAGCACCCTCTGTTTTCCTCTATCTTCAGGGGGAAAAAAGGGAACAAAAATTTTTCAGGAACTTTCTTTCACTATTTTTTTCCGAGTATTTAATCTTTTTAAATACAGAATATTTTTCTTAATTACTTCTCACTGTTTGTTGGTAAATACTGTCTCGATTTTTAATTAACAGCTTGCCAATTCAGCAGAGAAATTAACCTGAGGAGAGAGGTGGAATTCACACTAAATAAACAAGAAAGCAGAAGGGGAAATTAGTGTAGAAATGAAGTGACTCACTCAGTTTCTATGCTGGAATCAGAAAGTCACAAATGGGAAACAAATTGGAGCTGAAGAAGAACATTTTATCATCTAGTGAAATAAGTTTGCAGGGCCATAGTTCTTCCATCTATTCATTCTTAACTTGCTTTTCTCCAGCAAGAACTGCTGAGTTTATATAAACCAACATCCTTCTTTGATTCATTCAAACTGCTCTTCAGAATTCCTCCACTCTGTTGCAATTGACAAAAACACTATCTTTTTAATGTGAGCTACTTTGATGGACCTAAAAGCTGTATGTGTGGAATCTGATATATGTGCTAAAGCTTTGGTCTGTACCTGTAAATAGTGGAAGACACTTATTTCACTGGGAGCAGATGCTTAAATGCCTCTGCGAAACAAAGCTTTACTGGGAAATTATGTAACCTTTCTATTTATTTATTTATTTAGCTTTCTTTTTACGATCAATTTAACTCAGATCCATTTAATTCAGACTGTAAACGTTTTGTGGAAGAAAGTAACCTTTACTGTTTAAGTATTCTGGCTGCTTAATACATGAACAATTGCCATAAATAAATAATCAGTCCAGGGCACTGTGTATGGTTTTGCTGACTCTGAAAAGGGGGAGGCCAGAAATGACAGGGAAGAGTCTCGGTGCATAATTTTTCTTTCCCACAATGGACTAGGAAACAGACATCAACTCATTTATATTGACAGAATCTGAGTTTTGGCTTGTTTTATGTGTACAGGAACTTCTTCTATCTGATATCCTAGTCTTCCCCTTAGGACCTGTGAACATTACATAACTATCTATGCACTGTGTTACATTTCGGAAACTTGCAAGGAGGAATGTGTCACCTGTCAGACAGATGTCAGTTTGGCTGACTGCTGAGTGCCTTGAAATAGGCTCTACTCTCCTTTGCACGTATTCTCTGTGAAATGGTTTAACAGGATGAAGTGATTTCTCTCAGCTGACAAAGCTGCTCCAGTAAATGAAAAATAATTGTTCTCTCCTGTAGATTTATTAAGCTGCAATTAAATTATTGGTATTCAAATGAGATCTGAGCCGTATGTACCGGGTGGCATCTAGCCCTGTGTACCCAGATACCAAATTTAGCTACGGAATAATATGAGTTTACCCTACTTTAGGGTAAATCAGCTCCAAAGAGCCTCAGCTGGCATGGTTATCACACAAATTTTTTTGCCAGAGCACTGTACTCTTGGTAGTAAAAATATTTGTTCCAATTCCTTTTCTTCTCTTTCTTCTTATCTTAAATGACTATTGTTATTGTGGTTCTGAATAACTGATGCTCCATAACATATCTTACCTTTGCAGACCACGACTGGTTGGAAAAATTCTTCCTCTGATTTATAGGCAGAAAAAGGGGACTAAGTTCAAGATTCTGGATCTATGATGTTTGTACCTGTTTATCCTATACTTGAGTCCGTCTCATCAGTGAGATGAAGCCATGGATGACAACATAGTTATTTGCATTGGAAAAGGACAATTATTATGATGAAATGTTGAGCAGTTTTGGAGCCATTTTGACATGGAAAGCTTATCTGAATTTGGGAGATCAGAACAACTTCCTTTGGGAATCAGTATTACTGTTAACTGTTAGTGTCTTACAAACAGCATCTTTCAAACAAAGTGTTATGGTTTAAAAACGTATGTAGAGAAAAAGATGATAGTAATATGTATGGCTTTATATCTTTCCACTTACCTAACCTCGACCTTTTGTTGTGAGCATTTGTGGATGCCCATCTGTCCTACTCCCAGTGGGTGCTCTGTCGCTTTGCACCCCTGCAGCTCTGTCCAAGATGCTTGGATGGTGGTCAGCTACAGGGTCGTCCCACAGTCTAGTACCCTCCTCTAGTCTTACAAGTTCTAGTTACTTATATGAAGCATGTAGATGTCAAAATGCCTTCAGTGTTTTGTTGAACATGCATACCAGTTTGATGACAGATTGCATAAATGCAGCTGAGATCCATGGCAGGGGTCTGAAGACAGACATATTCAGTCCTGAAATAAAACATGGGTCTCATTAGTGGAAATGATTAGATCTTTGGATGTTTTAACAAGGTAGGAGATAAATTTGCTACTTGCAAATAACCTTCAAAATAAAATAAGACTTTTTAAAAAAGGCTGTCCAGTCTAGCAGTAAGAACACATTTTTAAACCTAGGTATGCTGAGGTCAGTTGATCACCATGAAACTTATTTTTTCTAGTCTGAAGAAAACCCCAGAAAATTAATCTGGTGCACTTCAATTAGCTTATTGATTGTCTCTGAAGTCCATAACACTTTAAGTACACATTGGCAAGTCTTGCTCTGGACTTATGGGTTGCCAGAGATTGAAATATGCATATATACATACACACACATATATAAATATATATTTATTTATATCCATAGTCTTTTATAACATATTGTAAAAATGAGCTAGTCTCACGTGCTTATCTTATATGAAGAAGTACTGAAGTACCAGACACACAAATCTTCATAGCTGGTATTTGTCTGGTAAATTTTAAAAGCAGATATATAAAGGGCAGAATACATAAATCATTTCTGACAATTCCAAAGAAAGACTTTGCTAAAAAAGTTTAATACTTTATGACCACAAAGACCATGCAAAGGTTAAGCCAGTTAACGTAAGTGCTCACGCGTCATGGGAGTCTCCATAAATTAATGACCCAGAAAAATCCATTGATCAAATAAACACGCCAGTTAAAATAAATGCACGCATATTTTTGTTTAATGCAATACAAATTAAAAATAAACATTTTAGCGAACTGTGTATTTTTTTACTTAAAGCTATGAATCAGTAAACTCTACAAACCTTGGGTAAGTCAGCTTTTACCCTGTGTGTGAAAAAAGTTATGGTTTAATAAGAGTGGTTCAGTGAGCCTCCTCTTAGAAACTATTACAAACCAAACTGAGCTCATGCTTGAGAAAAGCCAACAAGGATTTTCCAAAGATAAATCATGCTTGACTAAACTGATCACTTTCAGCAAGAAAGAAACCATTTCTGTTCACAAAGGGAGAACAGTGCATGTTGTTTGCCTGAATTTCAGCAAGGCATTTTACACTGTTTCCTGCAGCCTATTCCTAGGCAAACTAAAGAGAGAGACTGGATGAGTGGTCTTCAAAATGAGTAGAAGATTGTGTAACAGGCCACACTTAGAAAGTGGTGCTCAGTGGTTTTTACTCAGACTGGCAGCTTGTCACAAATATGGACCCTCAAGTATCGATCCTGGGCCCCATGCTTTTCAGTGTCTTCGTATATGGTCTGGATGATTAGATCGAAAGTATTTTCACCAAATTTACTGATGACACTAGAATGGGTGGTGAAGTGGACATGTCAGAAGGGAAAGCCACCTCACAGAGAGAACTGGACAGGCTAGAAGAGTGGGCAAGCAAGAATTGTATGAAGTTTAACAAAGGGACAACAGAACCAGAGAGCCCAGTACTGGGTAGGGTCTGTGTGACCAGAGAGCAGTCCTGCTGAAAGGGGCCTGCAGCCCGGGTGGACCGTGAATTCCCTTCTATCCTGGGCTGCTTGATGATTCAACAATTGGTTCTAATAACGAACTGTCTCCCTAGTGCTCTTTCTAGCACTCCTGTTGTTAGTTTTATCTTACAACCACATTTCCTTAATAATTTTTTGGTGTATATTTACTGCAGTTCACTCAGTAACAAAGTTACTGATTGTATTCATACCAAAAAATGTGGTCTGTTCTATTACATTATAGAGATTCTGAACTTGCAATGTTTTTTTTTTTTTTTCCCCAAGGATATGAAATATCCAATAGTCACTGAATCAGTTGGTTCCAACCATTCCCTTATGGACTTTGCTGTCCTTACGTATTATATGAATAGCCTTTAACTGCACAGACTTCTGTGAATCTTATTCCCATATAAGAATCACTAGGATAGTTTGAGGTCTGACTGTTGACTGTTTGGAACAGTCAGTACCTTGAGCCCTCCACTTTTGAAGTGGACATTTGTTTGAACTTAATATTTCTTATTTTCTGTAGAACTGAAGAAATTACAATGTTGAAAACACTTTCAAAAATCGGCAAGACATTTCTGTACTATTTATTGCCCAGAATTTTCAATCAGAGCATTGTCTAGAATATAGTCATAAAACAAGTTAAAAAATCCTAAGTCTAAGATTGTTATTTTTGATAGATGAGGAAACTGCTAGAAGCAAAATAGTTGATACTTTAAACTTCTCTCTAGATTACAACATCCATTTCACTGCATCACACACATGGGCAATCCAATGAAAAAAGCCTGTGTTTATGCTGGCAATGATTCTGGTCACAGTCAAGGGAAACACTGCCTTCCAAAATAGTGATGTTTAGATGAAAATTCCCAAAAGTCTGCTCCTTGGTTTTGACATCACTATGGATTAAGAACTGAAATCATTAAAAAACTAAGTCACTATACACATGTAATGCTAGCCATTTTAGTAATCCATAAGAACTCTTTCCTTGTGCTGAGATATTCTGCAGCTTTTTGTTCAGGGGTGAAAGCTGTGTACCCTGACCAGGGAAAGAACATGTGATCTTGGAAGAAGATGTAGGATACAGGGCAATAATGATGGAGGTGCAGGTTCTTTTTTCACCACATCCCTTGTTTCTCGTGACTTTGCAGGAACCCCCTGGAGGGCTACACATTTAATACCCCGTGGGGTGTTCCAGGGCAGCTCAGGAGAAATGTTCCTTACAGACAGGCAGCTGAGCATTTTCTTCTCCAAGTCCTCGACATTTAAAAAGGATATTACACAATGAATAACAAAAGAAAGGCTGGAGATAGGTGATAGAGTATCTGGACAGGAAGAAGAGAGATCGGCAGGGTACCTGGATGTCAGCATGATGACGTCCAAAGGCCCATCTGGTACCCAGATAGAGGACGGAAAGAGGATGCCTGGTTTTCAGCATTTTGAGGTGTAC
Source organism: Numida meleagris (assembly GCF_002078875.1). Lineage (NCBI taxonomy): Eukaryota > Metazoa > Chordata > Aves > Galliformes > Numididae > Numida > Numida meleagris. The sequence goes on from NC_034411.1 coordinate 52,379,389, forward strand.
TCAGAGAACAGGATGGAGACTTTGAGTAGGGATGGGAAATGCACAAGGATCATTATGAGTGGGGAAATTTGGTGACAAAGGACTTGCCTATCAGGAAAAGGTTTTGCAGAACTGTCTTCAAGACTCATGTCTTTTATTGAAAGAGGAACATAAAAACAAAGAGCCCATCCCCAAACCTAGAAAATTTTCTTCCCCTGTCAACGGTGATGCAGGTCAGCTACCACCCTGTGCTCTGACCTCTCCAAAGCTTGGCCAGTGCTTCCCAGGGAAACCTTAGGTAGGTGATTCAGATATTATCACAACACTAGATTTTTCCTTAAGGAGGCAGTAGTTGTCTAATCTGGCCCCCATCTCTTCTGTGTATCCACCCAGTGCTGGAGTAGAGATAAACTGCAAGTGATCCTACTCTCTACTTTAGGTTGCTGACAAGAAGGTTTTGACACAGAAGTAAGTCTCCAGTATGCAGAGGGACTTACTGAAAAACATATTTCTGCTCCATATATCATGCATCCTGAGCAACAAGGCAAGATTGAGGAATGTCTGTTGTTATAAATATGGAGAAGACCCTGTAATCCTTATTAATCTCTCTTTACTGGTGGCTTCTTCTCGTCAGCAGGGCATGAAATAATTCAGCACAGGTAGATCTTTGCTCTGCAGGCTGGTGCAGTGCATTGTTACCTCTGACAGATTCTTGCAGCCAAGTACTGCAGAATTTATTTCCAAAACATTGAAAGGTATATTTTAACGCCATCTTCTCCAATTCATCATCTCATCTGTCCTTTTGGACATAATTTTAAAACTAGAGTAGTACACATATGAAAAAAACAATATGCTAGGAATTTCTCATGAAAAATCACATTGCCTGTTATGAAACTGAACAGAAATAGATTAGCTACTCAACCTTGATCCAAATAAAAACAGTTTTTGTGGCTGGGACTTGGCCAGTGAAAAAGCTATTTTTTTGCTGATGTGCATCGGTACCTTACAATTCAAATGATTTTTTGATGAAAACTCCAGTTTGGAAAGCCAAGGTAAAAACATGTTGTATTTGTGACAATATAATAAAGGACAAATAATTTCTTGTATGTATTCTGTCTTCTTTAATATGAGGAGAGGTAGAAAATATTCTCTGCAGGAAAAATGAAATTCCACTGCTGCTAGGTCTTGGGTTCTCCTCCTTCCTCCTGTTTTCTCTTATAAGCTTTTCAACTCATTTGTTGGGAGCACTTGGATGATCCCACATATATAACATCCCAATGCCCCAACAGTCCCAGTACAGGAGTCTTATGCCTGTGCTTCTATTGCATAGAAAGGGCAGCTCTATTTGAAAGCTAACAGTTGTTCAAAAAAGGGTCTTTTTTATTTCTTTTTAAAAGTTCTTTGGTTTTTGCAGGTCTTCTTGATTTCAGGTTGTATTACCTCTGAAAACGTACTGTTACTATACAATGGCACAAGTTTGTGTTGCTCGCTTTGCAGGCTTGCTGACAACACCTAACAAGACAATATGTTATTGATGGAGGAAAAAGAGGAAAAAGGTATTGATGAAGGAATTAATTAGAGAGTTTGAAAATGCTTTCTTCTTTATTTTTCCACTTTAACAATCTCCTCTGAATTTTATACCCATATCATCTTTCTCCTTAATTGGTCTGTTTTCACATTATTCTGGTCTGTTTTGTGCATTGAAGTAGCACCTAGTTTTGATCCAGGTCAGACATAGCACACAGCCAATCACATGGGTTGTATTTTGTCTTAGGGACTTTTTCACCAGTTATAGGCTGCTTGCAGGAGAACAGCTGATATTCAGACTGAAGCAAGGACTATACAAAGGTACAAATCTGAATAATCACACTGCTTTGATGAGTGAATTCATAATGAATTTTACATCACACTGCCATAGTGCCTTTGAACTGGTATTAGAGCCCCCTTAATGGGATCTCTCTTATGACTGAATGACAACTCCTGTAGAAAATATTTTTTTTCCTGCTTTCTAAGTGTTCTGTATTAAATTTTCTTTCTTTTGGTTTTGCTTTTCAAATATCCAGTGTCCAGATTTTTCAGATGATTATGTCTGTATCTTCTTGTGTCTTCAACACTAAAAATGAGCTCATTCTCTTGAATTAATTACAATGAAAATAAAGAACTTTATGCCATTCAAGAAACAAGTTTTTTTATGTTCCTTAAGTATTTGACATGGATTTTTCCTGTCTGCTTTCCATTGAAGGGCAGAATCGTAAGTGGCAAAATAGTCTCAGAGAAAGGTTGTTTTTGTGAGATTTCTAAGGGATTTTTCTCTTTTACAAGAAATGAAAGATGCAGAAAAATAAGCTTTCAGGCTTCTGCGTAATTGTTTGAACTAGATCCAACCCCTAAGCCTTTCAAGGCTTCTTTTCTGCAAATGTGTATTGACAAACACAAAGGCAAATACTGCAGAAATAGGCTCTGGTAACTGATGTTATCACGTGATGCTACCACAAGAGTGCTGAAAAGGAGGGCAAACATAATTATTATATTCGGATTTATGGTCTGTTTAGTAATCAAAATCACTCGCCATTACAAGCAAATCCTACTCCTCCATTCTGATGTCAATCCCCACTAGTATAACATGTGTACTGTTCCATATTTTAGAGAAATGAGCCTTTCCTTTGCAGTTCAAAGTTTGAGATCTTTCTCCTCTTTTTTTCTTTTTTCTTTTTTTTTTCTTTTTCTTTTTTTTTTTTTGTTTATTAATCACTTCAAAACACTCCTTCTTGCTTAATCCAGTAGTTCTACAGGACTCGCACTTCTTTTTCCGCGGACCTACATGCATTCTTTCTCTTCTTCAGGCTCTCTCCTGAAAAAGCCCAGAATTGTAGGGTTGAGAGATGCAATACCTCCACCTGCATGCTCTAATTTCTCCGGTTCCAGAGCAAGCATTGTTCTGTCTGGTCACGGTATCCCTTTATTTATTCTTAGACAAAAACTTTGTGAGTGATGGCTAGATTTGTGGACTCAGATTCTGCTTTACACATACAACATATTCATAAGTGTACACTAGCCTGGCTACTTAAGTAATTATTTAGTAATCTATTTTGGAGAAGGATAATCTCCTACGGAAACAGAGAATTTTAACAGATAATATTAACCTTATGTTAAAAAATCCCACGCAACTAAAAACTCACTCATAGGACAAGACAAGAGGACATCTTGTTCCTTCTTTTCACTCAGTTTGCTCAAAACATATTCTAAGAGTGAACAGCAAAGCAAATATAGAGCCTCAGAACTCAATATGTGTGTGTACTTCTTGGCAGTTAAATGGTTCTTCATTGCCTGATTTTTCCCAAATGAACCTCTGCCATACTCTGTGATTGATGCGTATTGTATCCTCAATTCCAAAATAAGATATTTTTCTCCTTGGAAAAAAAATGTTGGATTTTATCTAAGAAAGAATTGTGTCAAAAGAGAGGATTATTCTCCTCTTTCCTGGCCATATGAGTATTTGTAAGTGTATCGGTAAGGCACTGGACCAAGTTGCCCAGAGAAATTGTGGCTGCCTCACAAGCTGGAGGCTTTCAAGGCAAGACTGAATGGGGCTTCGAGCAACTTCATGTAGTGAAAGATATACCTGCCCATGCAGGGAGTTGGAACTAGATGGTCTTTAAGGTCTCTTCCAACTCAAAGCAACCTGTGACTCTATGATTCTATGATTTACAGGAGATTCCATAGATACAAATATATAAATATTAGTATATACAGTGTATTCCCTGTTGCACAGAACACCCTCAGAAACTCATATATTGTTATGGTGGTCATAGTAGTCAGCTGAGGAGCTGTATCTTCTTCACATCCCTTGAATAAGCCAATTTTCTGAAGATACATTTTGCAAGAATATCCTTCTTATGAGAAATCAAAATTTTTTAAAACTTGCTTGAAAAATCATCTTGCAAAAGGCTCTTTGTTCTTCAAATTCCGTGACCACAACTGAAGCACTTAAACTGAAAAGAAGTGCCATAAAAACATAAATCTTCATAGAAATCACAGATTTGGCATGCCATTATTTCTGTTCCTTAGCAAACCATGCAGTCATTTTCCATTCATTTAAAATGCAGTCAAGTAAGATCAATTCAGGCTTTGCTTGTCTGTATCCTGTGATGTAATGCCATCTAATGAAGCTGGATAGTATAAAATCTGACTTCAGTCAGCCAGACCATTATAATGCTCTTCCTTCTGTTTTGACCTTTAAATAAAAGTTTAGTACACAAGGCAATGAGTGCTGCCTGTAGCTGGCACTTGTGGCAACTTGTTGAGTTCAAATACAGATGACAGATCTGTTGTTATGAATCATTTACATAATGTTATCTAAGCAAAGTATTTATTTCATATGAGCAAATTTCATTAAAGAAACAGCAAGATGAAAAATTTCAAAATAAATGGTTGACTTGAGATGGATCATTTAGCTTTAGTTCAACTCCCTTTATATCTACCATGTTACAGTTACATTAGAATGTAGTGATGTACTCAGATATTATTTTTCCATGGACAGGGTCAACCTCTGTTGTAGTGTACGTGTAGCTCATGAAGATGCAATCTGAGTGCGGGACTATATGTTTCCTAATAGATCTTCTTTTGCTAGGCTTGCTTAAGAAAATAAGTGCTTTTGAAGGACTGATCCATCCTGTTCCTCTCCATATATGTACATAGTCATACATGCACATGCATAACTGTATTTATCAGATTCCTATAGAACATGTTATCGTTACAACTTTATCAGGCCTTTGCATGATAGAGACAATAATCTCCTTGTGCAGTTCCCAGGGGCACAATCCTACTACAAAATTTGAGATATCCTGGCCCTTCCATGCAACTTTGGAATACAGCATGCTCAGTCCCCTCCAAGGTGCCTCCCACAAAATGCAGTTTGTGCATGAGGGCTGTAATTATGACCAAATCTGGGCACATTTCAAGGGGACTATTTGATGCCTTCTTCGCATATTCAGCACTATGGCAAGAAGGTGCTCGAAAATTCCAGACTAGACAGTGTGGCTGAGAGTAAACTTCATTAAAAAAAAGAGGAGCATAAGTAAAACAAGTGAATATGCCTTCAACGTATGCTACAAGCATTAAATGTTTCTTGTGACAACTGAGGGAATGGTATAGGTGGAAACAGTTACCTGTGCATGGCAGATGGAGAAATCAAGACCTGGTCTAAAGAAATCTGCCAAAAGCTGCAGACCAAAAGGAAATTAGCAATTTTTACCACCCATCTCATTCTTTTAAAATACAACGTTCCCCAGTATCCACATACTGCACTATATTCTTCCTCACAGGTACTCAGCCTTGATGGGGAACTTGACTGGACTTTGCAGTCAACTGGAATCAACCATGCACAAATAATTGCCATGTGAATACATGGCATCTTCTTGTTCAATTCAGTTCAGTGCTGTAAGTCAGAGCCTCCATGCAGTGAGCTGGTGTGTGTACTGAGGTTAAAGTGCTACTCTGCAATTATTTGTAGTTTTCTGCAGTTCTATTTCAGCACAACACATTCACATTTCCAAGGCTGAAGAATCACCTGTGACTTAGCAGACCTTATGATGCAGACTTATTTTCTAAGCAGCATCTTTGAGCCTGCATTATGTTTTCTCAGGGTAATTTACATTTTATTTTGTTTTTCACAATGCTGAGGGAGAGACATTCATAAAAAACCTCATGGAAATGACTCAGGAGATTAGGTTGCTAAGCTGTTTTTCATACATATTATCCTTCTGGAATAAACATCTTAAAACACATAATTATCTTTCTGAAGCACTGCATCAGTAGATGGCTTCTCCCAGCACTTACATTCTTAAAAATCTGTAGTAACTCCAGTGAATTCAGAAAAGATTCTTTGTAGTGAGTGCAGAAATAATCAGATCCAATAAATGCAAGTTTAAGACACTGAAGATTTAGACCATCATAGCAATCCAAATGTAAATTATAATATTTTGTTGTACTCTCTCTTTTGTATTGTTTCTTTTTTTTCCAGCAAGGTCATTTGCAAATCCACTGCTAAGACGGGAGAGTTTAGATTATATGGACAGTTGTTAACTGAGAACGGCCTTTCCAGAATTGCATGCTTTGCATTAGACACTAAGAAGTGCTTTCTGCTCTCCTCAAAATGCACAGTAGTAGCAAGTCTTGCCAGAAAATGCAAGCTGGGAATTTCTTAGCTAGGAATTTACACTCTAAAGTTACACAATGATTTCTGATAACCAAAGGTATGCTTTGATAGAATGGATCTAAGGAGGTTTGGCAAGGGGAACATCCTAGCTGTTAGGTTTCCGTGGACAATGGTGTGGGTTTTTTGGAGAAAGCTCAGGCCTCTTTCTTTTTATATTCTCTTCCAGTGAATCAACCAGCTCACATAGAAAGTTTTTTGGAAAAAAATTGCAGCGGCACTTGATTGTTACATATAAATACCTCACCTTTATATGTCCCATACAGCTTCTGCAGCTGCATCATTTGATTTTGCTATTGCTGGCTAACTAATCATAGAGTCATAGAATCAAAGAATCCTTAGAGTTGGAAGGAAGCTCTGAAGGCCATCTAGTCCAACTCCCATGCAATGAACAGGGACATCCACAGCTACATCAGGTTGCCCAGGGCCTTATCCAGCCTGGCCTTGAAAGTCACCAGGGACAGGGCATCAACCACATCTCTGGGCAACCTGTTCCAGTGCCTCACCACCCTCACTGTAAAAGACTGTTTCCTTATATCCGACCTAAATCTACCCTCTTTGAGCTTAGAACCGTTTCCCCTTGTTTCCCACCACAGACCCTGATAAAGTGTCTGTCCCCTTCTTTCCTGTATCTCCCCTTCAGATACTGAAAGGCCGCTCTCAGGTCACCTCGCAGCCTTCTCTTCTCCAGGCCGAAAAGCCGCAGCTCTCAGCCTGTCCTCATAAGAGAGTTCCATTCTGTGGACTATTTTTGTGGCCCTTCTCTGGACACACTCCAACAGCTCTATGTCTCTCCTGTACTGAGGACTCCAGATCCGGATGCAGCACTCCATGTGAGGCCTCGCCAGCCCAGAGCAGAGGGGCAGGATCACCTCCCTCAACATGCTGGTCTTTTGCAATCTTTTGATGCATCCCAGGATATGGTTGGCTTTCTGGGCTGCAAGGGCACATTGCTGGCTCATGTCCAGCTTGCCATCCACCCATACCCCCAGGTCTTTTTCAGCAGGGCTGCGCTCAGTCATTTCACCCCCCAGCTTTATTGGTAGTGAGAGTTGCCTTGACCCAGGTGCACAGTCTTACATTTGGATTTGTTGAACGTGCTGATGTTCACCTGGGCCCACAGCTCAAGCCTGTTTAGGTCCCTCTGAAAGGCATCCAGTCCCTCTGGTGTGTTGACTGCACCCCACAGGTTGGTGTCAACACCAAACTTGCTGAGGGTGCACTTGACCCCACTGTTAATGTCATTGATGAAGGTATTAAAGAGTATTGGCCACAGCACTGATCCCTGAAGGACACACTCATCACCAATCCCCATCCAGACATTGAGCCACTGACCGTCACCCTCTGGACTCTATCCTGCAGCCAGTTCTTTGTCAATTGAATAGTCCACCCATCACATTCATATCTCTCCAGTTTGGTATATAATATATGAAAACTTTGGTATCTTTCCTTTCTTGTATCTCAATTTCTGCTAAGAATAGTGAGAAATGAGGATTTATTATCATGGAAGCAGTAGAAATTTCCTAATAAAAATTTAAATCAATTCCTGCGGATGTTGGAAGTTGATATCTTTTCAATAGCAACAAAATATATTTTCACTGCAACAAAAATCCCCATTGAATCATGTCATTACTTATTTAGATCATTTTTAACAAACCATTGGGAATCATATCCCAGATGATGATGTACCAGATCAAGTGCATGGACAGGTAAAGATCTGCTATTTTATTTTGTAAGTAAATTTGAATGGATTGATTAAAAGTGTTTTTCTGTGCCTTTAGACCTGTTTCTGCTGGACCTTCATTTCCTCAGCAGAAGACATAAATTATTCTTGTGGTTTGATAGTTTTTGAAAAAAAAAAAAAGGCTAAAAATAGAGGACTGTGTTTCCAAAATAAGTGCATTTTCTAGTTAGAAGGAAAGACTTTGGGATTGCAGGCACCTATATCATTGGCAAAGTCCATGGCTTGGTTGGTCATCCTGGAATCACAGACCCTAGAAATTCAGTTTTTCTTCCCATCAGCTCCTGCTGCAGAGAACCTGCGTAATACAGATGGTCTTTATTAGTGTCTTGTTAAGGGCAGATCTATAAAAGCAAGGGCAAATAAATTTTCTATGCACAAACAATACATAAGTGGCTTTTGGTATTGGTAAAGCGATCTCTGTAGTAACAAAACTGTTAAAATTAAGGATAACTAAATTTGTTCCAAACAGATAAAAATCAATTTGCATTATGTGTGAGCTTGCCAAACAGGAAAAGTTAAAGACTTTACTATCTGCCAACTTTTGATTCCACTTTTCAAACTACATATAGACTTTTTTAGCAGAGTGTGCATTTTCCTTTTTTTTTAACATACGTAACCATAAATCCCAAATTGTTCAAAACTACATTATTGACAAATAAATGTGTTAGGCATTAGTTCAACAAGTTGGAACAAAATTAGTTACAACTCTATCTCACCATTTTTGCAGTCAGTTTGCAAATCAGATATTTGGCTTGGATTCAGATAGTGAGTTTCTATATTGTTTATTCTATTAACTTTGATTACTATTTCTCAAGGGACTGGAAGTTTTCAAGAGAAAAGAATGATAAGGAAGTAATGAGATGTGAAAGTATGATACAAAAGCAAATATTTCTTAATAGTATTTTCCCATTTAAATTATTAGAAAAACCCTGCTGAATCATATTAGTGTGGACTTCTAATTTCTCAGTCTGTTATTTGTCTGCTGAAAGAAACCTTAATTTGGTGACCCTTATGTCACTCATAAAAACTGAAACTAACACCTCTGCAGTCAATGGAAGGACATCAAATGGTTTCACCAGCTCTAGAGCAGTCTTGAAAGGTTTTACTTGGAAAAATATTGAATGCTAAATTCCTTCTCTTGTATGTAGGTCACTCCAAAAGTAATGCCTTCTATTTACTTCCTGGATACTACAACAGATACAAATGGCACAGAAACACTATTTGATATAACAAATTCTCAGCTACAAACTGACACCTGCCTCTGATGTCATGGGCCAGCGTAATAACATAGAAGGCATTTACTTTGTACATTGGTCCTTCACTGTCAGTAAGAAATTTTTAGAATGAAGTTTTATTAATTCTCAGCAGGATACAAAATTCATCATGGCACCTACTTACAAAGCAGTATCTCCGGTAGTGTTGAACTGAATGGAAGCTCAGATAATTAACCAGAAAGTTGCTCTCTCTTCCTTGATTTTACTTTAAGGATTAAGTCAGTATAGATTTCTGAGATTTTTGTGTGTGTACTAGACTTACAGAATCAGCCACATTACGTGGCAAGCATACTTTACAGAAACAAAGCCACTTCACTTTTATTATCAAATAAATATTAACAGATCAGTAGAATGTAATGGATATGGACATTATAGTCAAAAAATATTGTTTGCCAAGTCACTGGATGACTTATGTATGGTGGTGGTACATACAACTACTAATAATTAAGAGCCAACATTCTTAAAATCAAACATTTTCTTAACAAAAAAGGCACAGAGTTGTATGTTTATTGATTTTTAAAGAAACTTTAGTCATTTAGGGGTTGTAGGATTAGGCTAACAATATTTAATGAACTTTGTTCTAAATTCTATTCATCAGCATCAACAATTCTTGTTCACTGATGGGAATGCAAATAAATAGAAAAAAATTATTTTCCAGACTTAATAGATATAGTAGGCAAGAGGAACAAATCTACAGATATGGGGGAAAAAGGTGATTACTTTTGAAATAATGTATTTTAACCTATTTTCCCAGCTAACACTGAGCAAGTCCAAACATCAAACTGACTTACTGAGTCCCATCATTAAACTATACACCTTAGTGCCACATCCATGATCTCTTAAACACTTCAGGGTGAGGACTTAATAACTTCCCTGAGCAGCCTATTCCAATGCCTAACTACCCTTCCTCACATCCAGTCTAAACCTCCAGAATGAACAATCCCAGTTCCCTCAGTTGCTTCTCATAACTCTTGTTCTCCAGTCCCTTCATCAATTTCCTTGTTCCTTCTTCTCTTAATGCATTCCAGAAACGCAGTGTCCTTGCAGTGAGGGGCCCGAAACCAGATATGATACTCGAGGAACAGTCTCACCAGCGCTGCACACAGGAGAACAATCCCTTCCCTAGTCATGCTGACTACACTATTTCTGACACAGACCAGGATGTCATCGTCTTTCTTGGCCACCTGGGCATACTGCTGGCTCATGTTCAGCCAGTCGTTGGCCAGTATCCCCAGATTCTTTTCTACTCAGCAACCTGTCAGCCTCCCTTTTCCAAGCCTGTGACATTGTATGGCCTTATTATGACACAAATGCAGCACCAGGCATTTAGTCTTGTTGAATCTCTCTGAAAGCAGTTTCACTTCAGGGGCACATTGTTTACCAAATATTGTCCTCTTCTAAGGCAGAATGTGAGACTCGTTTAATGGTATTCATTGTAACGGTGATCATCCTTACTTAGTATTTAAAGTATACTGGGAGTGATTTCGTGTCATTGAAACACGAACATTACTAAAGACTTTCTGGGATAATAGAAATATCATATTAAGTGTATAAAACTGCTATCCAATATCTTAGTGAACATTTGAGGGATAAGTTCGGGAATTACATTTCCTTTATAAATATAGAAGCAAACTATGTGCAAAGAATTGTAATTGTAATCTCATAAGGCAAGTGACCCTGACATTTTTGTGTAGGATGCAGAAGGAATTAATCCGATTTTACAACCCAGTCAGGATATGTGATCGCTGGATAAATACATGCTGTGGAAATGGTGGTATAACATCATTGACAGTGACAACTTGCGTCATGGAAACCAAAATCTGAATAGAAACAGCAATTTCTCTTCTTACTTTCGGATGACATCAAAGATCCATGGGAAATTTTTTTTTGCTAATGCATTTTTCATTGATGGCAGCAGGAAAAACATTTTTAGTCTGGAAAAAAAAAATCAACCTTTTTTTTTGAAGTGGTGAATATGCAGAAGTTTTTTTTTTTAATTTAAAACTTCAACATATGCTTTGCATTCTGACATAGTAGAGACTTCAAAATCATTACATTTGATTTTTTAATGATTTTTTTTGTTACAGTGTTGCCACAGAGTCCTCCCTCCCAGCTTCTTGAGAAGCTGTTTCTGGTACCAGATTGCAACCAAAGCCCCAGCTCCAACACAAAGAAAGAGGCAAAGCCCTGGATGGGACTCTTAGTGAGTCATCATAGGTTGTGAAACACTGTCACCATATTTTCTTGTGTCCTGTGTGCAGGAAATGATTCATGTAAAACAGAATCCCAGAGTGCCTGAGGTGGAAAGGAAGATGCAAATCATCTCGTTTTTCCCCCAGCTGAGAGTGGACTCAACAGGAGCAGGGAGCTGAGGGCTGAGCTCAGCTGTATTTTGAATATCTGCACTGACTGAGTCTCCACAGCCTTGCTGGGCAAAATCTTCCAGTGCTGTGTCAAACTTAGAGTAAAAAACTTTAAAAAGTTTTGTTTAGGTGGAATTCCCTGTATTCCAACTTGGGCCCAAAAAAGGTTGCTTGATGATGCTATGTGCAGTTGTAAAAGGAATTTCAAATTGCTTAACTAACTGTATCAAACAAAACCACTGCACTTCCTAGAAGCTTAGAAAAGGTACTAGCTAAAGAATAGTATGTACTGACAAATACGCTTACTGACAAACTATGAAGTGAGCAGGATGTCCAACTAGAAGAGCTAACTTGAGTAAAGCAGTGAGACAGGTGGCCTCTTCTCACCTGTTCCTCATCAGTAAGTCAGAAATCTTAACTCAGCTGTCCCAGATAGGGTAATATGCTGAGTAGAAAGCTCATCAAACCTTTATTCATGCAGAATTAATGATCAGATCATGGAACGACATGTCGGAACGGTTATTTGAACACTGACCCAATTGCACTTTTGCCTTGTTCGCTTGGCTGGTCAGGGAGCTGACTGGATGTGCTTCTTGACAGGGAGAATGGCTGCGATGAATGCCCTAGGTAATGGAGTTTTCAAAAATCAGAGCAGTTCTGGAATGCAGGTTACAACTGAATGCCTGCAGATTTCCTTTAGCTATCTATGATCATTGTGTCAATCTCTTCATGGTAAAACCATGTAAGAAGAGATCAGTACCATCTGTGTAACAATGAATATAGCCTTGTTGATTTTCCTTGATTTTACCCGTACAAAGATGGAAGTTTTGCATTTGTGATTCATCCTTATCTAATTTTTTTTTTAGATCATATTTTTGATTAACTCTGATAACACAGTATAGAAGAAGCAGTAAGGTTTGTCCAGAAAATCATTTAGAATCCAAAGTACCAGAGATGGATTTGATTCTTCAAGTGAGCCAGATGCTACATCCTGCCCTAAGCCTTCTTTCCCATTCCCCATTGAGTTTATTGCTCTTTCAAGTGCAATTGGTAACCAGAATGAAACAAATATGTCTTCTTCCTTTGTATCTTGCTCATTTTCTACAAATTATGTCCCTAAGTGTTCGCAAGTTCTTTTCAGGGATGGAGACTATTTTATGACATATGTTGAACATGTAGAGTATTTATAGCCCTAGTCTGAAATGTTAGGCAGAAAGAAGAAAGAACTACTATTGAGAGACTAATTATTGCCATTTTGGAGAAAGAGGAGGTCTTATGCAAGTATTTAAATTGATCAAGCAGTTACTTTAAGCAAAACAGTTTTTATTTCTATTCCCTTTTCACAAATATTTGCTGGAAACTGGTATTTTCATCTCACTCCATTAAGCAACAGATTCCTTTGGGGAGATGATTGGCTCAAGGCAGATGATCTGTTTAGCCAGCATTTTTCTTTGGAAGGAAAAGAAAAAAATGTCCACACATACACACAAGTCTGTGATTGATGTTTTAAGGCAGTAGGGAATATTTCCAATTTCAATTTGCTATGTCCTTAATGACAAAGAAACTAAGAAGCTTGAAATCTTATTTAACTTACTTAAACTTAGTTATTTGTTGGCATACTAAAGGCAAGACTTTTGCCAAGAATAAAATAAAATTGAAAAAACTTTCATTCTGTTGAGAGAGGGATTTTAATTTTAACTTAATTTTTGAAAGGCAGTATTTGCGTTGGTACACAGCTGTGCCAGCATGGCATTATGAATATGACTAAGTGTGTGGTAATGAGTCCTTGAAAACAGTATATTCTTATTATTTGATCAGTCAGTCTAGCACTAAACTGACAATTTCTACGGGCATTGTCAGCTGTGAGACCAAGAACTCACTGGTGCCAGCAACCAACATCTGGTCTATTTTCTTGGAAAATCAATCTTGATTTTCTAAGAATAACTGAGGATTGTAACCAACGGGTGTAGATTATTTCAGGGAATGACTCTCTTATCAGACAAGTTTCCTCATTATTAATAAGAAAACACTTATAATGAAAAGAAATTAGAAACTTGAAAAACCTCACAGGAAGGATCCTCTACTTCTCGCTCATGTCGGTTCAAATTTGTATACAACATTTTGTAATATTCAGTCATGTATGAAACAAATTTTCACTTAGAACTTACATGGAAACAAGGGAAAAAGAAAGAATGTTTAATGTCATCACAATATTTCTATTTTTCATCTAGATAAACCAGTGAAGTCTTTCTGAGAAGACCTTCCCAATTCTGAATAAATCACTTCCTGTTCCAAATATTAGACTGATTTACCTGATTCCATCTTAGCAACATATTGTTTTCAGGAGCTTTGCCCATTTGGTTTGTTAAACAAACACAATCGTAAAGTTAATACATTTTGCATGCTGTTGTGTGTTTAAGACCTCATTAAAAATGAAAACTTGTGGCAGGATCAAAAACTACTCTTTACTGTATTTCCTGAGTTTTGATTTTCCTTAACTTCTCTTCTTAATGTTGTAATAATACTTATGGTAAAATATATATTTTTCAGTGGAAAGATGGAAAAAATATTTTCCTAACTTCAAATAACTAGTAGATGCACTTGATTTTACCTTTCTCATTACTAAATCATGTATAGACCTCTGAGGTCTTCTTTGCTTCATGGCAGGAGGCATGGACGTAATGGACATAAAGTTTGCTGCCTTAGCTCGTGGAGATTACACAAAGGAGTGACAAGGAGAGACCATATTACCTGTGACAGGTAGAGCCCTTAGTACCTGCTGTAACTCTGTCAACACTGTGGCCAGGTCACTGAGCTCATGCTCCAAGCACAGCTTCTTTGAAAATGAGCAAGGTTCAATTCAAAGCAAAATAATCCAAAGAGAATGAGTTGTCTGAATTCTCAATGTGTGAGACATGACAGGTTACACTCTACTTCCAGTCAAGTTCTGGATCATTGCATTTGACTTCAAGTTTGTTACCCAGAGTCTGAATGAATAAGAGGTGAATAATTTCCTCTTCACATCACCATTTGTCATATGATTGGCAATTCATTTTCCTATTCCACCAGCATCACCTTGCAATCCAAAATTAGAAGGTATTTGTTTACATTTAAGTGTCTCTCATAACACTGAATTATATCTGTCTTTTATAGAGAGGTGTTGAGCAAATCTGTCAGCAAACTGCAAGAACTATGTCTGTCAGCATGGTTTCAGTAAGCCCTCTTGTTAAGTATGGAACTCTCCCTAGGCACTTCTCTGCAGCCAAAGATTTAAATATTCAAATAAATTTTTAATGGCTTGATGGTTTTCTTCTTCACTGGTGTGAATTTTCCTTTATAAGCCAGAGGGACCTAACAAAAAAGCCAAATGGCTTGAATCATGATAACCATGTTGCCAGTAAATGGCAATCTGCATATTTTGATTGGCGAAGACAGTAAGGAACATAGCAGCTATGAATTATTTCTTCTCCCTGAGTGACAGGGTTTGCAGGACAATTAAAACTAAAACCAGATAATCCTGGTTTGGGAACAATAAGAAACCTGAGGAAAACACTGAAAAAAACTGCAATAAGTCCAGAATGATTTCCCCTATGCTGTCTGAAAATATGTGTAGTTAGCATCTATAGTCAAGCTATAGACTGTCCAGATCCCATTGTGGGAGATATGAACCTGAATTTACATCTGATCTTTTCTTGACATAGGCAATATTGTATTTGCTAAAGAGGAATGCGTAGGTAAGGGAAAGTTGTTCATTAGCACTCTTAGTAAACTATGGAAAACATTAGCTAAAAGATGGAAGTCAGAGATAGAAAGATTTTGTTAGTGCATCTAATTCTCAGAACTATCACTCTAGAAGGATTCTCTCATGATAATTTCTAGTGACGCATCTTGCCTTGCTTAAATCCGTATCTATGAGCTTATTAGACTTTCTCTTACTTTTTAAGGAGTCATGATCATGCAATGTGGGAATCCTGATAGCTGGCAAAAAAGTTGAAATATCTTGCATCAGGATGTGGGACTGTGCTCCAGCAGAAGGATCCATTACCCTTTCTCATTAAAAATGAGCAATTTTTTTTTTTACCTGCTCCTCATATGTCATTATCCTGGATGTCTTGTTTCCCAAAGTACTTACTCCATAGAAAATACATTATTTATATCTAAATTACATTCATTTTTCTGATAGGCTGTTATGGAACAAGGTTCCTTCAGTACAAGAAAGTACAGCAGAATACCTACAGGACAGAGACAGTTTCAGTTCTTGACAAACATAGACTTTACTGATGTGTTATTTGCAAGTAATGTTATAGACCCACATAGTACACATGGACTTCCTACAATCTTTCAGCAAAGTCATTCACCAGAAGTCTTAAAAAAACTAAAAACTCTCAAAAAACTCACCAGTTAAGAAAGAAGACCCTTTGGGGTAAATACCTGCTAAAGATAAAGAACAAAAATTTTTAACAATGGAGCAAGGTTACTCATATAGGCCCCTCAGAGATGTGTTACTGCAGGCTGTACTGTTAAATTTATCCACACGTGATTTGCAAGGTGAATAGGTGATGAAGTTTGAAAGTGATTTGTGGTACTCAGTGGTAAAGATGACAGTAAGAATCTGAACTGTGATATCACAGTACTGAGCAACAGGGGAATAAGATGATAGATGCGCTGTAATGTAAAGCACTTTAATGGGGGAGAGAGGGGAATAACAAACCTGGTGAATTGGCTCAAAATTGTCTTCCAGCAATCAGATCAGAGACAGCTTCTTTTCTGACTTTTACCCCAAGCATCTATAGATAACCCCCGTTGGGCAGCCGAAAAAGCAAGTTGAACAGGCTTTCAGACTGAACCTATATGACATTTTGTTGTGGTGAAAAACTTTGATTGAAAAATTGGTAAGAGAGGCAGATTTCATGAGCATGATTTAAATATTTTCTGGAGTCTTGCACTTGCTGTGATGACCAATTCTGTCTAAATATGTTTGAAACATTAATACTTTAATACTGACAGAAGACAGACGTGCAGAAGAGAACGTACAAATTGTGTTATTCTCATCAAGAAATCAAAAAAGCTAAGTACAGTAGGATGATGTTGCAAAGGTGATATGATTCAGGAATATAAGTACATCTAAATAACCAACTGTTTTAGGAAAGACATGAAATGACACACAGTAAAAATATAGTGTTTTGGATAAGAAATGGATTTTAATACTAGCCAGGCTAAATGTAGTGTGAGTGATTATATTCTACTTAGGTAAATGTCATAAGAAGATCTACAGTTTATTTTGTTGTTTCTCCCACTCCTCGTAAGTATTCCTGTACAGACACTGTATTGCACTGACATTTCTTATATTCCCCTGGTAGTTTAAGGTCCCTTTCTAAGCCATTTTCAGAGAGATCAAGGCTCTCTGGAGGAGGAAAGTGAAAAGCTGAGTTATCAGTGCCTTGTTCAGAGACTTTCTATCTGACACTGTGTATGTTTGTCCCAAATAACGGAAGGAGGGAGGCCATGAGAGTGACTGGTCAATTGGGGATGCCTGGCTTGGTGCTGTTGTCAAGAATGTGGTATCTGTCTCTTTCCCTCTGATGTAGCCTATGTGCAGTGTAGGATGCAATGTAGATGCAGTGTAGGGATCTGAGACAGAGAATATTCTATTTTTTCCTAGAACACTCTTTGCTTCTGAAGAACCATTGTGACATAGATGCTGTTCACTCTGCTCTGCCCTCTTGGCTGGGCAAAGCCATCAAGCAAGGGCTGTATTTTCTCCTGTTTCTTAACTTTCATTGCTCCTGCTTGCTCGTCCCCTAGATGCCATGATCAGTCATATGCTGGAAAGTGCTGCACATGTTGAAAGGCATTATCTTGCATAAATCATAAGCTCAAAGGTTGCAAGCGTTTTGTGATCCTTGTGTAGCAGTGAGCAGAGCCTGGTCTATTGCTGAAACAGAACCTCTGGAAAGGGAAGAGTAATAAATCAGAAAATTGTTTCTGTCTGGTAAAAAAAAAAAAAAAAATCCATGGAAAGAATTCCCCTTCATAAGCTGTAGATTGCAGACGTAGTTTATTGAGCCCAGAACAAAGATTTGATATCTATTTCCTTTCTCTTACAGCTCACAGTTCATAACTGGAATTTGCTTTTTCTGAAAGAAAAAAACAATTAAAAAAAGGGAGTGCAGTGAGCCACCCCTTAAAACATTATTGGACTCTTAAAAAATATGTTATAATTGGAAGTTTTAAACCTATGTAGAAATCATTTATGTGCTGGAATATGTGAAATAAGATATTTTCAACCCAAATATTGAACAAAATTAAACCCCAGTAGAATGGCCTAGGAAATTACAGATCGAAGCACTCAGTTTAAAACAGATTAGTGTTAACGTAAAATTGGTCTTTCATTTAATACTGCCCTGCTGCTTTGGCAACTAGAAACAGTTGAACAGTTGCATTATTTGTGGCTATAAAATGCTACTGGCAAATTCAAGTCACAGAACAAATAAAATGAATTTACAGACCATGAAGTCCATGTAAGTGGACGCTGAAGGGACAGCACCATTTTCCCTCTACCCTGCCCTCCTGGGTGACTAGACAAGTAAATAAGGAAGAGGAATGAAACATCTAAAACCAGGACAGGCTGAGCAGAGAGGAAGAAATTAAAGTGAGAGAGAAGAAGACATATGGCAGGAAACTGTGATTATTAATTGAAACAATTCAGCATAGGTTGTAATTCCACTGGTATGACTGAGCTAATTCATGCCAGCTGAAGCTGGGGTTATTTGCTTGCTTGTCTTAATTGCATTTCAAAAGCAAAGTATTCATTTTTAACCTTTATGCTTCTGGAGAAGTGTTTGAAGTCTTAAGTACATCTAATTGTTCAAAAAAGGAGAACATGGTTATAAGAAAAATGAATGGTATTATTATTCAATCTTGTGCTATTTAAAGAAGATTCTTCCTGCTTTTTTTCAGTCTAGTCTGAGAATTTGATAAAGGATTGATATAATGGTATTTTTCTATACATTTTTTGTATATCTTTCAAACAAGTGATAAGACATAGTAAACATTACTTAAAGCAAGAAAGTCTTAACAGAAAAATTAGGCAAGTTTGATGGTAGCAGGTGTAGTGAATACTGTAACTAAAAGAATTCCTGCTTGTCTGGAGAAGTTGATGGATTGCCTAGAAATTTTTTGCAAATGCCCCTCATCAGAATCTTCCAACAGAATACTTGAAACCTCTTTTGACTGGAAAGAAAAAGATGAAAGCCAGGACTGCATTCATGTTAATTACAAACTTCTTATCTATTTCAGGAAGATTTTTCTGATGAATTTAGTGTTTGTACAGCATGCTTACTTGATCATGGTAGAGATGGAATTCTCTGTCCACCAGCTGGATACAGAACAAGGAGCAGCATGTACAGTCTATCAAGCCTTTATTTACTTTCCTGGTTCACCTTTAGAGGTGATCTGCTGATGTCTGTGAGTTACTGGTTTTGCTGCTGGATCAGCCTATAGAGAATGCCTTTTTGCTAGGGGCATTTTTCTGGGTTCCAGAAGAGGCAATCTTTTTTTTATACTTTCCAAAGAGCACAAACATGGAAGAGAGTAAACTCAATGGCTAAGGGGAATGAAGGGCTCAGTAAGGAGGTGGAGAGCATGACAGCTTTGTGCTGCATGTCTATGTGACCACACCGTGGGTCTGCATATTCTTGTGTCACTGCTGAGGGAGGGAAAAGATTATACCTATTTTGATACTAATGTATTATTCCTGTCTTCTTTGCTTCCCAGTCTACTTGGCATGCTAAAAGAACCATGTAAATGTAGAGAAGTTCTTGATAAAGAGACATAGAATGCAGCACATGAGCAATAAGCATTACAAAGATCTAATTTTTCTTCTCTGCCCAATATTCTTAAATACCAAAAAAGCATTGTAACTGGTGTTGAAGGAGGTAAAGGACCCTTTTATTCACAGTGAATTGTTCTACGCTGGGGGACTTTGCAGATGGAACTGATCATGGATTTCTGTTGCAGCTGTTCTTCATTCACTCCCTCCACATGTTTTCTGTTCATGTTTTTTTTTCTTCTTTTGTTTTTTCCTTGAGAAGGATACAGTATCTATAAGCCTAACAGTTATTCAGCAGCAGGTAGCAGCCAGGGGACTGACTTTCCACCTCAACACCAAAGAGAAATGCCACAAAGAATGTTCTGTGAGCTAGAGATATTTGTGGAGCAAAAAATTTGAAGAGTGCCTTGTGGGCCATGCTACCACATCAGCCTGGTGATCCCACCAGGAACCCAGTTCTAAAGGGCAGCTGGATGCAGGCAGAGGTGTTGCAGGAGCACTGGGAGTTAAAATCTGTATGTGGAACATGTAACTGAGTCACTCAGTAGATACTAGGTAAGATAAAGTTAATGCATGCATAGAGCTGTCTGAAACCCTGCAAACTAGTTAAGCTCATTCAAGAGGCTGCCTGAGGGGGTGGTAGGAGGTAGAGGCAGCTCTTAGGTTGACTAATGCAATTTTACTTGCCCACTCAAAGGACAGGGAAACTATTTTTAATTCAGGCAAACACTGTATGTCCTCAGTGTTCTACAGTGACCTCAGCTGATGGACCTCTGCACAGGGTGAGCTTAGAAAGAAGTTACATTGATGCCTTGAGTTATTAGATCCTCTACCAGGTGTTCTTATTTTTTGGGATTTTCTCTGTTTTAATCAGGAAAAAATCTTATGTAGATTGCTCCAGGAGCAATTCCTCCTATTTATTTCCATGGAAACTAGAACAGATACAAAGAACAAAATAACACTGTTTGATAGAGTGAATTCTCAGCTACAAAACAGTTTTTCAACAGTCATCACCTTTATCTGATGTATATAGACAAGCTGATTGAGACACTCTTCATTTCATGATGTGACAGCTATGCATCACACTGTGTCCTGAACATGGATTGTCTTTCATGTTGCTGTCACCGCTGCTGAAATGCACCACCCACCACTTCAGTGTGCTCACATCCACTGCTAGGTCTCCATAAACATTCAGCAAATGTCGTCAAATACCAATAGGTGCAATTTTTTTTTTTTTTTTTGTATGGAGGAGTTCACTGATACCCCTTTTTTTCACATTCACTTCCATGCAGACACCATTTGTCAGACTGTCCTTCTACTGCCATCTGTCATACAGCAACAGAATGTAACTGAATATTGGTGGGAAGGTTCAACATCTTCTGCCATACTACCACCACTTGCCTCTGACGCTGTGGGCCAATATAATCATAGAATCACCAAGGTTGGAATAGAACTCCAAGGTCATCCAGTCCAACAGTCTGTCTACCATCTATAGTACCCCACTAAACCATGTCCTTTAGTACAATACCTAAACGTTTCTTGGACACCTCCAGGGGAGGTGACTCAACCACCTCCTTGGGCAGCCCATGTCAGTGCCTGATCACTCTTTCAGAGAATAAATTTTTTCCAGTGTCCAAACTGAATCATCTCTGGTGCAACTTGAGGCCATTCCCCCTAGTCCTGTCGCTAGTTACATGGGAGAAAAGGCCAACCCCTACCTTGACACAACCTCCTTTCAAGAAGTTGCAGAAAGCAATAAGGTCTCCCCCGAGCCTTCTCTTCTCCAGACTAAACAATCCCAGTTCCCTCAGCTGCTCCTCATAAGACTTGTAATAATAAATAATAAAATAGGAGGCATTACTTTTGGAGCATCTGTATGGGAACTGCTGAATCATGGCCTGAACTACTGATTGAGCACCTGGAGAAAAGGCCCAGACAGCCTTGGGTGAAGCCAGTTCTCTACTTAGGCCTCATTTAAGGGCTGACTGCCACTGAGGAAGGATCTCTTTCTTGAGATCCCTCCTTGGTGGAAGCTTTTCCCTGTGAACCCAGAGTCCTCTGATACAGGCAAGTGATCTATTTCCCTTCCTTTGTAGCAGCTTTGTATTGAGCCGGTCCTTCCACCTCTTTTGTAATGCCTTTTCCATCATGTTGATCTTTCTGATTGTTACAGAACTTCATAGAAGTTCTTGCAGAATGGGGAAAAAAGTGTTTTCCTCAGGTTTGCTTGCAGTCAGGTAGGACTCTTCATTTATAGAAAAGTCACATTAAATGCACTGCAGCACAGGCTTGACACCAGTGTGGGCTGAAAAATCATTTCTGATTTAAAAAAAAAAGAAAACAACACAATGTTTTGATCACTTTTTTTCAGTATTGCTTTTTCTCACTCAAAAAAACTAATAAAAAGAAAACATCTGGCAATGTTTGCAAGTTTTTTCTATTTATAATTTTTAAGAGGAAAAAAAGATCACTGAAATAAAAAAAAATACATAATTTATAAGCATTTCACAATGAAGCTATTTAAAACCTTTCCAGCACTTTCTCTTACACATCTTGAATGCCTTTGTTACCTTATAGTTTATGCACTGATTAATCATTGTCTTTTCCTGAATTTGAAGCCAATTATACTAGAGAAAATGTAACGCATAGTATGTGACAGATTTCATAGGAACATATTTGGTCATGAGTCTTAAGTGCCACTGGTGAATCTCAGTGACGTTTGGTTTTCCTTCTGCTTTACTTTTTCATAAACTGGTCTCTACAGAAGCTGGGCTGGGATGCTATGCAGCTATGGGGTATCAAACCTCTTCAGGAATGTGCCTGGAGAAATTTCATGGGATCATGCTCTCAAAGGAAGAAGAGTTCAAGAGAGCTGGTCTACGTTGTTCCAGGCTCGGAGCATTCACAGTAGTCTAGCAAAGTAGGCAGGAGACCTGCATGGATGGGCAAGAAGATCATGAGAAAACTCAGAAAAAGAAATTTACAGAATATGGAAAAGGAGACAGGCCACTTGAGTGGAATATAGGAATGTTGTCAGAGTACATAAGGGTGTGATGAAAAGGGCTGAGACCCTTCTAGAATTTAATCTTGTAAGGGGTGTAAAGGACAGCAAGGTCTTCCTCAGATATACCAGGAGCAAAAGGAAGACTAGCAAAAATGTGAGCCCACTACCGAATGAGGCAGGGGCCCTGGTGATGAAGCCTTCACAGAAGGCAGAGTTAGTTACTGAATACCTTCTTTTCTTCAGCCTTCACTTTTGAGACCAGCCCGCTGTAATCCCAGACCATGGAGACCAGGGAGGAAGTCCTGAAAAAAGGAGGATTTTGCTTTGGTGGAAGAGACTTAAGGTAGAAACCATTTGGGCAGACTTAACTAACGCATGTCCGTGGGCCCCAACGGGATGCACCCACAAGTGCTGAGGGAATTGGTGGAAGTTATTGTTAGGTCACTCTCCATCATCTTCGAGAGGTCATGGAGAACTGAAGAGATATCTGAGGACTGGAAGAAGGCCAATGTCACTCCAATCTTCAAAAACGTCAGAAAGGCAGACACAGAAAACTAGGCCTGTTAGCCTCACCTCCATCCCAGGAAAGGTGATAGAAGAGCTCATACTGGAGACCATCTCTAAACATGAGAACATGATTGGGGCAGTCATCATGGTTTCACCAGCGAGAAATCATGCTTAACCAATCTGATAGCCTTCTGTGGCAGAATGACTGTCTGGATAGATGAGGAGAGAGCAGTGGATGTTGTCTACCTGGACTTCATAAAGACTTTGAACACCATCTCCCATAATGTTCTCATAGGTAAGCTCAGAAAATGTGGCTTAAATGAGTAGACAGTGGATTAAGAAATGGATAAATGACAAGACTCAGAGTGTTGTGATCAGCAGCACTGAATCTCTTTGGGGGTCTGTATCTCATGGTGTCCTCCAAGGGCTTTACTTGGTCCAGTCTCATTCAAATTTTTCATCAGTGACCTGGATGAAGGCACAGAGTGCACCCTCAGAAGGTTTGATGATAGTAAATTGAGTGGAGTGGCAGGTACTCTGGACTGCACTGTCATTCAGAGAAACTTCAATAGGCTAGAGAGACAGGCAGAGAAGAACATCATGAAGTTCAACAACAGCAAGTGCAAGGTCCTGCATCTGGGAGAAATAACTAACTCCATGACCAACACAGACTGGGGCTGACCAGTTTGGAAGCAGCCCATCAGAGAAGGACCTGGGAGTCCTGGTGGACAACGGGCTGATCATGAGCCAGCGGTATGCCCTTGCGGCCAATGCCAGTGGTATCCTGGGCTGCATTAGAAAGAGTGTTGCCAGCTGGTGGAGGGAGGTGATCCATCCCTCTACTCAGAACTGGTGAGGCCACATCATGAGTTCTTTGTGCAGCTCTGGGCTCCCCAGTACAAGAAAGACACAAAGCTCCTTCCAGCAAAAGGCTACAAACATGATTAAGGGGCTGGAGCATCTCTTCTATGAGGAGAGGCTGAGAAAACCAAGACTGTTCAGCCTGGAGAAGAGTGGGAGGGGAATCTTATTAATGTGTACAAGTATCTTATTAATGCGTACAAGTGAAGGGAAGATATCAGCAGCATGGGGTCAGGCTGTTTTTCATGATGCCCAGCAACAGGACAAGGGGCAATGGGCACAAACTGAAACACAGGAAGTTCCATCTGCACATGAGAAAAAACTTCTTTTCTGTGAGGGTGACAGAGCACTGGAACAGGCTGCCCAGGGAGGTTGTAGAGTCTCCTTCTCTAGAGATATTCAACATTCTGAGTGTTCAAGATTACCCTCCTTGAAGCAGGGGGTTTGAACTAGATTCTCCCAAGTGGTCCCTTCCAACATCAATCATTCTATGAAACCAAGCATGTACAGCAGCAATTTTCACAGGGAGGAAACATCTTCAGGAGATTTTTAAACCCTCAGTTTAGTATTTCTGGTGCTGCTATGGCTACAGGCACACAATGAGCACAATCTAGAGTTACAGTCAGCAGTATGGCCTTTGGTGGCAAAGGTTTCCATGTGAGTTATCATTACTCACTCTGACAGCTTATGCTACTTACTCCTCTTGATTTCTAGATGGAAGTTTTTCAAATTGCGCAGCACTCTGGCCCCAGTGTAACTTGTTTTTAATCCTTGAGTGCCTCCAGCTTGTCTGAGCTCCCAGAGCAACATGGCAGGATGGTGTCACTGTGGATTGCACTGATTTGTGACTTCCCACACAGTTTTATGCCCACAGCTGCACCTGCCTCATTGCCACCTACTAAGGATAATGTCCTGTTAGCGGGATTCATCTCTAAATTTCAAGTGAAGGAATGCAGAGAGTGAAAATCCAAGTACAGCTGAGGTTTACAGGAGAAGTCTTGGATAAACTGAGCTTTGCCCAAGGCTACTGTCAGGAGGAAGGTCTCATTTCAGCAGCTTAGTGACCGTAAGATGAAAAGGGCCGGGAGTGAGAGGGAAAGGTGATATGGATCTTCCTGGTGGTGGATATGCTTCTCATTCTGTGATGCTGCAGAAAAACTCCCACTGAGCTGAGTGAATTGAGTTCACTATTAGTGCTCTGGTGCCTTTCTCTCCTGGTGGGCTTGCCGGGACCAAGGGGAGTGCAGAATGCAGGAGCTCTCCCTGGTCTCCAGTATGTACACAGATGGTGTCCACATTTTGGGCTTAGTGCTCAGCCCCCTTCTTCTCCTTTGTCCCCTACTAACTGGAGAAGGGCAGCTCAGACATGTATCCCAGCAGGTTGCTTCCGTGGGGGTCAGACTGGGTACAAAGCCTTGTGCTGATCTGGAAATGCAAATCTCACTAGAACTGCACTCAAGCCTGTACTCCTCCTACTCTGATTCTCTTCCAGGAATGGCCCAGGGGCCAATTCAATTGGTGCACAGTGCCACAAGAGTCGCCCCTCACCCATCAAAGGACAGTCGCATGGTCCAAACTTCAGGGCAGTTTTAACTCCACAGCTTCATGGCTACAAGAGACAGATGACATGATTTAGGACTATTCTTTGGCTTGATTTTCAGCTTTTGGCTCATTCCTGAGTCTTAACTATAAATTTGATTTTGTTTTAAACTATCTGACAGTTTCTTGCAATTGATAGATTTACTGGGACAAGTGGAGGCAGTAAATTCATGTTTTGGTAAGTGTTCTTCCAAATATATATATATTTTTTGATCCTCTCAGACAGAAGATCAAGATGTTCTGTTGGTTCACCCTCAGGCAGTGACTGACCAGTTTGGACTCTCTCTTACTTGCTCAGGGCTTTCAACTCTGTTTTCGTCTGGAACTCCACTTCTATAAGCTTGTAAGAAGCATTCCATTTACTCAAAAAATCTGGTAAATCCACTGTGATAGAGGATTTCTTAAAGTCAATTAATTATACTAAAAAATGCAGATACTTCTAGACACTTCTTAAGCATTAACCAATGGTCTTGTAAGTTGATGTTACCTTTTTGTAAAGAAAATTATCTCACTTACACATAGAAGTTATGCCGCTACAAAGGCTATAAATAGAATTGCCTCATTCAAACACACTGATATAATTTATTCTCAAGATCGAAATCATTATAAAGACAAGCAGCAGTTTATCACTTTCTATGTGGCTGGTTACACCCTGTTTCATAGGCAAAACAAGAAGCCATCAGTAAGACATCACACTCAATAAATCAGTGCATGAGGGTCTTGGGAGCACGATTCTGTTCTGACAATTCAGTGTCAGCTGAGCAGCGATGCAGCTATTTCAACTCTGAACTTGTGGCAAGAGGGAAGAAAGCCTGTTAGAGAGAGAAAGAAGTGGAAGAAGAAAGTTCATCTTCTCAGTCCCAATGACTCAGGAGGACTGGGATAACTTTCTAAATGGCAATAGCTTGATGGGATGTTGGAGTCTCATGATTTATAAAAAGTGGAAGGTGAGTGCTTGAGAAAAGGTGCCAAGCTTTGCGGATGTGAGAGACCAGCCAAGAAGTCTACAAATGGCCAAGACTCAGCTTTAAGATTCTACTGCCTCAACAGTGAGAATACGTCACACAGCCATCTGAATTTAGAAGTTACTTCTGTGCAGCTAAATGAATTCTGACAAAACAGAAAAGCAAATAATCCATAGGGGTTATTTGCGCATTTTTCCTACAATATGTGAGTGAGGCCTGGATAATCACTGCTCCAGTGAAGGGATATCAATGTCAGAAAACCAAAATGACATACATATATATATATATATGTGTGTGTATACATTTAGCTGTGTGTATATATATGTGTGTGTGTGTGTATCAGCCATTCAGACTGACTAAGACTGATGCTTCTCATCCTCCTTCCAAATGGCATGGCTTAATAGATAAATCACAAGTGCTAAAGCAAACTGGTCCTGTTTTAGCTGATATAAAAAAACTGTTTTCTGAAAGGGTAGTCTACCTTGTATTTTGGTTTTGGCTCAGTGGACCTTATTCATCTCAGACTGGAGAAATGAAGTTGTACAAGGCAAACTGAACCTTTACTTTCTGAACTCAGGCACTTCGTCATTGGTAATTATTTAGATTGGGTAAATGAGCCAAAACACTTCATAAAGCAATGTATATATATTTTGTTCCTCAGCTATTGCATCTGCTGCTTTTCCACAACCACTTTAATATTAAGTGCTTCTGCTGGCATTGTGCCACTCAGGGGAGAAACAAGCTGGATGAGAGTAGGTATATGCCAATCACAACCATTGGGCTGTTCTACAAACAACAAAATTTCCACTTTACAGGAATGAGCCACAGCAGCTTCTATCATCAGGCATCCACAACCTTGAGATCTGTATGCTCCATGACAATTCAAGGTTTCTGCATACAAAAACTCTGTTAGGCAGAGATTTTAATTGAAGGAGGAAAGACTCTTTGCCAAAGAGAGATTTATTTTTTTCCTGTAATGTGAAAAATAATGAAGATTGAGCTATTTAATGGAATGACTAAATGTGGAATTGGATTGATCTGTTTGCTTGCAAACATCCTTGAAAACTGTTTGTTCCAGCTAGGACAATGGTAGCTAGTATTTGGCTTTTGCATCAAACCATGAATGCAGTCTGAAAAAAAAGGAAACATGGCTTGATTTTCAGATCTGGTGGTGATGTGTGTGCGCTGGGATACTCCTTGTCCACATGTGGTACTGATATGGATTGTTATTAACAGCCTTCCTGTCCCATTGCCTCCCACATGCTGACTTGACCACCTCAGCTGAGAGCACTGCTGAGGCCTCTGTGCCTGCACTCCCATGTGTTAGTAGAGCAAATCCTAACTGTCCCTGGCAAATGTCAGCACTTAAAGTAAAACTTCATCACGTTAATGTTATCCCCAAAGCTTCTTTCTCACCTTCTTTTTTCAGCCTTACTAAAGAAAGCTCTGAAATGTCTTTTGCAGTGTCTTCAGTAATGTATGGGTTTCTTCTCAGTGGGAGATTAAGGCCTGTCACCTTCCACTGGCAGCTTTGGGGGAGGTGCAGGCCAGTGAGCTCACAGCAGCATCTCACATAAATGCATGACTTTAGCACAAAGGCTGAGCAGTGAAACAAACATGTGAACCTCCAGCACAGTTTTGATCTATGTTGAAATCAACCCAGCAGTATGTCTAACCCAGAGGTTTGCATTCCACCTTTAAGAGGGACCAGGGCTGAGAGATGGTGGTGGCAACAGCACCTGTGACTGACTCCTCTAGACCCAGGGGATGCTTTAAATCCCATCTGTGTTTCAAATCATAATATCATAGAATCACAGAATGGCTTGGGTTGGAAGATACCTTAAAGCCTACCCACTTCCAACCCCTTGCCACAGGCAGGTCTGTCGTGCATTAGTAAAAATATTTACTTGGAATTAAAGAGGATCAGAGGGCAGGAGGCTGTCCCTGAGTGTTACTTGATACTGCCATCACTGTTGTTGACTACATCACGTGAGTGGGTTCAGATAGCCCGGGTTCAACCTGTTCTTAGTCACTTACAGCAATGGAGAATCCCCTCTATCCTGAAAGCCTTCTGGTGCTTTGCTAAGACAGAGGCTTTTCCTGGGGCAATTTATAGATGATTGGATGATTTGGAGAAGAGAAGGCTTCGGGGAGACCTCATTGTGGTCTTTCAATACTTGAAGGGAGCGTATAAACAGGAGGGGGATTGATTGTTCACAAGGGTGGATAGTGATAGGACAAGGGGGAATGGTTTTGAACTGAGACGGGGAAGGTTTAGGTTAGATATTAGGAGGAAGCTTTTTACTCAGAAGGTGGTGATGCACTGGAACAGGTTGCCCAGGGGGGTTGTGGATGCCCCGTCCCTGGAGGTGTTCAAGGCCAGGCTGGACGTGGCTCTGGGTAGCCTGGCCTAGTGGTTGGTGACGCTGCACTCAGCAGGGGGGTTGAAACTCGATGATCTTTGAAGTCCTTTTCAACCCAGGCCATTCTGTGATTCTTATGCTGCTCTCCAGTCACTGTCCAGTCTGATCACAATCACAGGATCACTTTCCTTGAATGTAGAAAGCAGCTGGTAGGATAAAACATGGTCAGAGGATTGCTTACTTGCTGAACCAGAGTACAGAGTTTACCCAGAATTTTCTGGGTAAAAGAATGGGCTAAGTGAGAAAGACCCATCTTTGGGAAGAGTTAAAAATAAACAAGAATAAGAGAACAGGATGAGTTAAAGTTATTAGTCTGTTACCCAGCAACAGTATATGACAGTCACACTCACAGGGACAGGCTCCTTCTGTCTGCACTAATCTTTTTTGGTTTGATCTTTTCTCCAATGAAATGTGTATTCAGCTTTTCTCTTTGTTCTGCTCAGCCATCTCAGAAGCACCATGACAGAGACCCACTTCACTGTGCCTTTATCTGATGCTGGTGAAAAGATCTAGAGTGAAGTACCTCCAC
This sequence comes from Numida meleagris, assembly GCF_002078875.1. NCBI lineage: Eukaryota > Metazoa > Chordata > Aves > Galliformes > Numididae > Numida > Numida meleagris. The sequence goes on from NC_034411.1 coordinate 52,408,682, forward strand.
AAGGTAATCTTTAGAGGCACCTAACTGACAGACTTGACCTCAGCTCCTTTTCAGTGCAATGCAAATGAAGTTCATGTAAATTCCTCATCTCAAGAAAGAGCTGTCACCTAACCAGAGCAGGGGGTGCAAACTGGTTTGGATCACTATTTTACGACTTAGCCTGCCTAAATCCCATTTTAGCTATGGCTCCAGATACATCCCACCAGCTTGCAAGAGGTGTTAGCCTGAATACAATGGCTCTTGCTCCACAGTCGCCACCGTCTCTAGGTTACAGAAGAAGACATCTATGGATACAGGTCCAGCTCAGCAGCTGAAGCTGCATTGCCCCCTAAGCTGCCTTGTTTGGAGAGCTCAACCTGGATACATCCCACGCTGCATTGTTGCAAACATGCACAAAACTCCCCTGAGAACTCCTCAAGTTACTCTCTGCTTGAGAGATCACAGTCTTTCAGTCTCTGTCCTCTGGTGCTCCTGCAAAGCTTTTCAAGTGCTGGGTTTCCCATGGCCACAGTCCTACTTTGAACAACTTCTGAAGAACATTAGACTGTTCTAATCTGATAGCAGCTCTGTGATCTGGGTAGTGTTGTCAGCACGTGCATAATGCCCAGCTCACCCTTGTGTATTTCTAGAAATGACTAGATATGAGCAGTGAGTCATTCCCTGCAAGAATGAGAAGTGTACCAGCATGCCTCCTCTCCTGGGAAGCGGCGTTCATTGCATGGAGCAGAAAAGTGGCACAGGACTCATCCTGGCTCCTTCCATGTGTACAGCCATACCTGTGTAATGTCACCAAGAGGGGATGTGCTGGCAGTGCAGCTGTAGCCTGACTCTGTATGTATGCAACATAACCAACAACACAAGTGTTTTAGAGTTATGATGGTGTCACGATGTCCATCATTCCAGTATTCTGCCCCTCTCAGTACAAGAGCAGATTGTTCCTGGGCCTTCCCTCCCACCACTCCTTCTTCCTGCAGTCAAGGCAACCATCCCTATGTTGTTTTTTTTTTTTTTTCTGAAAAAGTAGGAGAGGCTGAACCAGGGTATATCCTTGCCCTACTGTACCTGACCTACCTGCTCCAAACCACCCCCTTACCTTAGCTTAGTGCCAGAGAAAAGCTGGTACACGTGTGGAAAGAGACGTGCTAGTCCAGCTGGATTCCCGGGACGAGTGCGGTGATGGATGGATGAGGCAATTTAAACTTTTCAGAAATTTTTTCCTTTGAAGTTCTTGCCAGAATTGCTGATGAGACACTTTAATTTCAACAAGGTACCATTTGCCGATGGAACAGCTTTCTGGTCAGTCCTGCCCTATGACAGAGCAGTCGAGGGATCAGGTACAGTAGGAAACAGTGCGTGGAGCAGAAGGTCGTGCTGCTCACAGCTCTGTCCTGATGTTGTTGAGGGAAAAATGTGGTAGGGAGGTACTGGCCTGCATGCCACTGTCAATACAGCTCTGCTGTAATTTTCCTCCCTGGACAATTATCCTACAGTGAATTTCTGAGTCACAGGATGGCAGCCCATCAGATCAAATCATTTGGTCAGTGATGGAACTAGCTAATGTGCAAGCTTGAAATAGAGAGCCGTCTCTGTTTGCTCAGCTGACAGCAGTGCAGCAGTTGCTATTTCCATTACAACCCCACAGAGCAAAAAAGGAGAAAATGTAGCAACCAGCTAAAGAAAATAGAGACATTCTGTATTACTCTTTCCACTAAATATGCCCAAAAGCAGGCAGACAGCTCTCTCCCCCCACTTCTCTGAGTGCAGAGCATTTGCTTTATCCACTGATGCAACAAATTACTAAATAATAGACAAACCTGATATGAACTCTCCCACATATCTCTGTGCTGGTGCTTACATGAGAAGACTCTTATTGCATTTTTTGCTTGATTTTAACAGCTTTACTACTAGCAATATGCCACTGCCCTCTGCTGGAAAAACTTGAGCAATTGTGTCAGGCGAGTGGAAAGGAAAACCAGATTGGAATTTAAAAAATGTATAACATTATTGCATTCACAGCATTTAGATCTGAAATGAAGCATGACAGGGACAGCGAGAGCCCCAGTGGCTGTGGTGCAGATCAGGATGCACTGCTCAGTGACAGTCCTCTTCTTCTGCTGCTTCTGTGAGATCCCAAAATGGAAAAAGAAATGACAGTGGAAGCACACATGTGAGCAGAGTTATAAGCATTTGCTCTTTTTTCCTACACTTTGCATATGGATTTTTTCAGAACTCTTTTCTAGATAAAGCTGTGTTGTTCAGAACTCTTACTAGAATAGTCTGTATACTAAGTCCTCAGTTTAGTGGTGTAGCCTGGAGTCTGTGGTTGACTGGTTCATTCTGGAGACTGAAGATGACATTGATTTTGTAGGCTAAGTCAACCAACACTCCTTGTGAAAACTGTATTATTAAAACTACTGTCAGACAGCACTGGTTATACAGTCTGTACGAACATCACCACAAAATGCACTCTTCTTGAGTACCAAATGTGGGATTAATAAAAAAAACAATAGCAGCAGCAATGGATTTGAGCAAGCAGATGTAGCTGAGGAAGGGCTATCTTTCAGTAAAAAGTTTCTATGTGGTACTTGGAGCTTGTCAGACTGATTTCTTATCATGGGGGCAATAGGATATTCCTGAACTACTGAGATACTGTTGTTAAGTCAACCTCCAAGCATGGAGCTGGTGCCTTGAAAAATCATGGCAGATCTTCAGTTAAATCTGAAAAGTTAAAAATATTTGCTTTGATTTACAGGTGCACATATAACCATGGTGGTGTGTTCCATCTTCTCCATTAGCCTACGCCCATCGCTGGTCAAGGTAATGCATCCTGGGGAGAGGATGAGAAATCATGTGAAAAGTTTAAGAAGATGCAGAGCAGGCCTTGACAGCCTCCCTTTCCCTTTCCCTTTCCCTTTCCCTTTCCCTTTCCCTTTCCCTTTCCCTTTCCCTTTCCCTTTCCC
>NC_034411.1:52411651-52417805 GCF_002078875.1 Numida meleagris
CTTTCCCTTTCCCTTTCCCTTTCCCTTTCCCTTTCCCTTTCCCTTTCCCTTTCCCTTTCTTTTCCCTTTCCCTCTCCCTTCTTCCCTTTCCCTGTCCCTTCTTCCCTTTCCCTTCTTCCCTTTTCCTTCTTCCCTTTCCCTTTCCCTTTCTTTTCCCTTTCCCTTTCCCTTTCTTTTCCCTTTCCCTTTCCCTTTCTTTTCCCTTTCCCTTCTTCCCTTTCCCTGTCCCTTCTTCCCTTTCCCTTTCCTTTCTTCCCTTTCCCTGTCCCTTCTTCCCTTTCCCTTTCCCTTTCCCTTCTTCCCTTTCCCTTTCCCCTTTCCTCTCCCTTTCCTTTACCTTTTTTTCTCTTCCTCCTCTCTGTCTTCTTTCTCCCTTTCTCTCCCACACCATTTCCCTTACCTTTTCACTTTTGCTCTCCCTTTCACATTGCTATCATTCTTTTCCTTTATTTCCTTTTCCTTAGTCATTTTTTTCCTTTTCCTCTTCCTACACTGCAGCAAATATGTGTCCTGAGGATGGGAGGGCCAAGGCAGGGCCAGGTGCACTCCAAATTACATGGAACAAGTAGACAAAGACCAGCTAAGCACAGGGAAAATCTTCTTTAGCATAGCAATGCCTATGGCTGCTCCACAGACTGGTTTGCATGACTGATTTGCCTGACCTTAACTTCTAAGACCTTTGCCTGATGTTCTAACCCATATACGGTTATGTGTCTTTATATATAGAAAATGTAAAACAAAAATGTAAAACTTTATAACACTTCCATGAATGACACTGATGTCCCATAAGTCGGTAGCTATCCTTGTGGTTACATAGATATGTCTGATTATAGATCAGCCTCTCAAAAGGAACAAAATGAAGTGGCATTTTATGTAACTCAGTGGGTTACAGTAGGAAGCTGTTAACAGTAGAGGACTAAAATAAAATTGTTCTTGATATTTAAAAAGTGATGAGATGAGGAGAAAAATAAATCCACCCTCAAATGCTGCAAAGCACTTCTTACAAGTTTGGTATCTGCCAAAATCCCACTTGAAAAAACCTGGACTTCTTCCCTCAGAGGGTCCTTCCACACCATTCAAGGCACAAAGCCCAAGAGCAGTGTTCACTTTCCACAAACACACATGGACATGCTGCCCATGGGCACACCATTACGTGTTTTGTCTTGATTGCCTTCTATAAATACTATCATTGAATCTTCATATGCTGTGCATTTTCTGGGGTGAGCTTTAAGTACAGGGGAGCAAGTCTGACACGTTTCATAAGTTTCCATGTTCTCTAGGCACAAACATTTAAAGGTAGGCCATTAGTGTGTTGCATTTAGTGTTTATGTACTATTGTGCATATTTAATTGATTGGCTGACTACAGCATCATAACAGCAATCAAAGTGTGATTGCAGATTAAATCATGTTATTCATAACGAAGGACTAAATTCATCTGGAAAAAAAATGAATGAATAGAAGGAACTCCTGAGTTTTCAGTTATTCATTTGTATTACTTCTCGCAGCATATTTTCTGTTGCCTTGATGACATTTCTTGCTATGACATAAGTTTTACCATAGAGAAATGAGCTCACCTAACTTTCTGATCACTCACTGGATGTGGCATCAATTTAATAACAAAAAGGAAAAGTATATTCTGCAGAATGCATTTATCTTATACGGAGGAGTTAGTCTTGCACAATTATTTCCAACATTTCGGCTAGGCGTGTGCCTGTCTCACATCTTTAATAAATAGAAGATTATTTTTCAGAATTCCACGGAGTAATTTTTGCCATTAAACATTAAAAAAAAGAGAGAGAAAAAAGAAAAAAAGCAACCATTCATTACTAAAAAAACTTTAATTATTTGGAACACTAACATCAAGAATGTTTACTTGAAAATGTTTATTTCCACTTTAGTTCATCTTCAAAACTGTTACACTATATTCCACTGACTAGTATTACAAATTATGTTGACATGTTTCCTCATACAGAACTACAGTAAATTGTTTCACAAAGTGTTTGGGAAAAAAAAAGAAATTATCATTTCCCTCTTTTTCTATGGTGAAGCAGAAGCTAAACAATAACAGATGTTACAGAGCTAAGTATATTTGACATTTTTAACCTCACAAATAAATAAATATGTACAAAGGAGGTTACGGCATGTCAACTACAAAGTAGAAGCTTTACACTGAACTGAGAGCATTCCAGAGCATGTAACTGACACAGATAGTTTAAGATTACTACATGGTAGTAAAAGAAAAGAGAAAATCTTATTTCAGAAAAAAAAATATATGTGGCTGTACATTAAACTGATAGTTAGATTACAGATCAGTTAGGATATTGGTTTTTTTAATTATATTTTACTAATCTATTACGTTTTATTATTCCACATTTTTTTTCAGGAATGTTTGATTTTCCTTCTCTTCACTTCTGAACACCTTAATCAGGTAGAAATCTCACAGTAAGCTGCTATATGAACTCTATTACCTACAGTAGTTAAGCAAGTGGGACGATATATAAATTCAGTAAATGCTTGTACATAATCTCTCCCTACATTATTTCTTCTTTCAAAGATATCTGACAGCATTCATCCTTACTAATAATTACATGTTAAGTGTATAAGGTCGACTTCCATTCATACCACCATGTAAATGCTTGCAGTTAGGAGACTGAGGTTTCGTTAAGGTGTGTGTAGCAACAGCAGTGTTTCTGGACAGAATACAGTTAGGACATACTCCTCCTGCAAGGTGTTTGCAGCCAGGGAAAATACTCCATTTGTGCGGTCACAGCGTTAAATGATCTCTGCACACAAAGATGTGTGCAAAGAGCAGAGAGAGGCACAAATCCACATCCCTAATTACTGAGTATTCACCTGCTTAGCAACTGAACAGCATGACTTTCTGGTCATCTTCCCAATGCAGCTAATTAAATATTTGCCTAAAAATGCTTTGGTAAAAAAAAAAAAAGACTTTTTGTTAAAAAGAAAAAAAGAAAATTTCCATTAGGAGACATTCTCCTCTAAAAACAGTAATTGAAAACACCTTTGATGTTTTGGCCCATTCTTTCCGTGACATGTGCAATAACAGCTTTTACAAGACCTAGCAAGGGGTGAGACATGTTTCATGTAATTTTGGCAGATGTGGTCACGAGCTAACATGTCACAAGTTTATAGACCTTGAAGAGAGTAAGCATTTTATGCTCTTGTCTGTTGTCTGAGAGAGACACACAGAGAGATCAGTGTAATGATGCACACCGTACAGCAATACAAAATTCCTTCCTGTTGACTCAACACTCTTTAAACTTTGTGCCTCCAACAACCTCAAGCCAGTCAGCAAAACGGGAGGCAAGAGAGGGATACTGATACTGATAGTATCATGTGCCCCAAAAGATGTCATTTGTTTATTACTGGTAAATGGAGCTCAGGTTATGCTAATACTGGAATGCCATCTGATGGAGATGCCTATACATACAGCATATCTGAAGTAGAGAGACTGACAAATGAACCTGTGGGTTCACAAAGTATTAATCTTGTATTCAAGTTTACCACCATTTGCCTTTCTTAGACTGTCTGTAGTACATGTTTTTTCCACTGTAATCTTGACTGTGTGCATTATTATACGTGTGGAGAGAGATCTTGGTATGCATTTATACATCTATATACAGATGTTTTCTATTTTGTTTAGCAAAAAATAAGATTAAATGAGACTGCACACACTGGTACAGACATTGCATAATAAGAGTTGCAATGGGAGATGCTGCTATTCCTACATACTGATCAATAAACATTGAAACATGACTTCGTGTAAACTTTGGATTTACCTTGTTCTGCACCGATGCAAATGTATGTTGCCATACATATCTATAGGCTTAAAATCTGCTAAAGGTTTACTAGCAGCCTGCAGGTCTTCCTCAGACATCAGATGTATGTAATAAGAGTGTTTCTATGTATTTGTTTTCAGAATAGCCTGAATTTACAGATTGTACAGTTTGGTAAGCAAAATTTGCATGATTAGATCTATTTAGTCAAAAATGTTTCTAAAAATTCCTTTAACACTGGTGTTAGTGTTTTATTCACCTACTTACAAAAAAAGAACAGGCAGGACTGGACAGTCAAAAAGAGCATCTAACAAGTGCTATAGGGAAAATTCATGTTTTTCAAAAGAAACAGACCATCAGTAAACCGTTAGGTAAGAGCTTGTCTGTACTGCATGACATATTTTCTATTTTCTCCAGGAGTCAGGATGTGCTTCTATTTGGACTGTATAATTTAGAGTTAGGCGTATGGCTCTTCTTCTGTCTTAAAAAAAATATTTACACAGGATTGTGGTTAGCTGTCCAAGTGCCATGATGGTGGGCACACATTGTAAAACAGCTTGATATCATGGCAGAAAATTGTCCTTTCCTACAATAGGAAAAAGGTAGAGAAATTTGTCCAGAAGTGGAATCTGTTCATAAGATAACATTATAAACTAGGAAAAATAACTAGGCTTGCCACAGTGTACGATATCCAGTATTCTCCATTCCAGGCAGGTTTTTTGGCTTCATTTAGTTCCAAGAATTCAGAAGTCCAGTTAAAACTTTGTGCTGTGACTGAATGTGTCAGACATGATGATATTTTTATAAAAGTTGTCAGAGTGAGGATTGCAGTATCCCTTGACCTTGTCAATAACCTGGTGGACAGGGATGATTGATGTCTGCTCTCCATCCTCTTGAGCAAATTTTGAAGATGTCTTGTCAACAAAAATATTCTCTAGGAAGAGGAAAAAGAAACAACAAGATGTTATGGCTTCTTAAGCAAACTCATATTTTAAGAAGTGTGTCACTCCACCATAGATATGCCTTCAATTGCCACTACTGCTGAATGAAATTGCTTCCCTAGAAGCCAGCAAGTAATTTTTTTTGGCTTGGCACTGATCCTTCTAAGTTCTTTTCCAATGTCTAGTTTGGTTGGCAGGCTACTCAGGTCTCTCTCAAAATTATCCTACTATTCCTTTGCCTAAAGTTCTGTCACTGCTCATTAATACGTTAATTTAGTATTGATGCTTTTAATCTTACAAAGTACTAGAAAGAGGGGGATGTCCATAAAATATGACAAATAGCATCTCCACATATTAAAGTAGTGGCAAATGACCTTAACTGGATTTAATTTCAGCTGTGAAAGTTATAATCTATGCACAGGAATAATTGCAGAATGTAAAATATGACTCACACCTTAAATCAGATAACCAGAACCAAAATTGGACTAAACTTTGCACTTGTGTAGCATAATGTTGTATTTTCCATAAAAGAGGACGGTACAGATTGAAAAATTGTGGGGATGAAAAGATGCAGAAAATCCACGTCCTTTCAAAGTTTATGTGCTACATGCCAACAGAGGAGTTCAAGAAAAAAAGTATTAAGGCAGTTTCCAGTAAGGCAGTTTCCAGCAGTGCAGGGGAATTCTTCTTCAGAGGCTAACAGAATTGCTATTCAGAGGATGGGCAGTAGGTAGAGCTCATGTAATAAGCAATGAGAAACAGAGACTGTAACTCATTTTTTCAAGAACGTTGCCTTAATGAACTTTCTTATCTCTTCCACTGTAGTGAGTATGGCTGGAGGCAACTCTTAACCCAGGCAAGGCTTGGGCCATCATGAGCCAATAGTAAGATGAAGGATCCTGTGCAGTAACGTGTTCTATAAGTGGCATTTTTGATGGTTGATTAGAAGTCCTTGGTGGAATCATCCTCAAAAATTCCTTAGTAAAATATTATTTAAAAGCATAACACATAATTTAAAATGAGATTTCACTTGATACTTGTCTTTTATATAAATGAATTATTAATGAAAAACAAACAGAAAAGTAATCCCCCAGTACAGAAGTCATATCAAACCATAAGGAATTTTACAGCATAATGCATTGCATGAAAGAGAAATGGATTGCAGAGCAAGAAATCAAAACAACTTTGCTCATTACAAAAGGAAACAGGCAAGTTCAGGCATATCAGAATGATTTTTTCAAAGCACGCAAGAATGTCCATGAATTGCAGCAAGTAACTCCATGTCCAATGGTGAACTGCTGGGTACTGTGTGCCTCTCAACTGTATGTATTTACTAGCCAATGATATTACATTTTGGAGTTTTTCTACATGTTGAATAACTTATTACCAACTCTTTTTTTTATATTCCCCTCCCC